>NC_092878.1:25956402-26023902 GCF_028372415.1 Notamacropus eugenii | reverse complement strand
AGTTTGACTTTGGGGAAGAAGATTTTGAGTTCAGTTTTGGATATACTGAGTTTAAGGTGTCTCTGGGACATTCAATTTAAAATATCCAATAGGCAATTGGTGAGGTGGTAATAATGCTCAATAGAGAGACAGGTTGGATACATAGATCTGGAGTTATCTACACAGAGATGATAGTTAAACCCATAGACAGGGGTGGGGAACCTGCTGTCTTGAGGTCACGGGTGGCCTTCTAGATTCTCAAGTGTGGCCCTTTGACTGAATCCAAACTTCACAGGAGGACCTAGAGGGCCACATGTGGCCTTGAGGCTGCAGGTTCCCTAACCCTGCCATATGAGTTGCTATGGGTACCAAAAGAGAAAATATAGAGTGAGAAGAGGTTAGAACCTTGGGAAACATCCCCAGTTGGGGAGCATATTATGGATGATGAGCCAGCAAAAACTGAAAAAGAGCCACCAGACAGCAGACAGGTAGGAGGCAAACCAGGAGAGAGTAACATCATGCAAACCCGGAGACAGTATCTAGGAGGAAATGGTTGTCAACAGTGTCAACTGTAGTAGAAAGTTTGAGGAGAATTAGACCTGAGAAAAGGTGATCAGATTTGGCAATTATGCATCCATGGAATCACCACTTTCCTCATAAGGGAAGTAAAGAGACAAAATTTCCCTTCTACTGCTCTATAAGTTGTTATCTGTTGGAATGTCTGCTAAAGTTTAGCACTGGGTCCTCTAGGAGAAAGATGGTGGTAGGAACACCATAATCTTTGATTTGCATCAGGCAATATTGGGACTCAGTGAGACTCTGGGATGATGATGATGATGATGGTGGTGTTGACAATGATAGGAAGTATACATTGATAAACCAGTTGATAAGCCACAGATAAGGAGTAGCTAGGTGGAACAGTGGATAGAGCACTGGCCCTGGAATCAGGAAGACCTGACTTCAAATTCTGCCTCAGGTACTTACTAGCAATATGACCCTGAGCAAGTCACTTAACCACAATTGCCTCTAAGAAGAAGAAGCCACAGATATATTTCTGGAAAAAAGCAAATATCCCTTCACTGAACGATAGTAAACACTAACAACCAAATTCACCAATGCACTCTTGTATGTAACAGAAAGCAATTCTTATTTAGATAGTTTGTGAAACAGCCAGTTTCTCAGAATCCACGTGTAGCATCCACATGAGTTCAACCAACAATATGTTGACAAAGAAAAATTGAACAAATGGATTTGTTTATGGAATCAGGGGCGGCAATTTAGGACCATATCACTGCTTGAAGAAATTAACAAGGAGGATGTTTAAGGATCTCAGACAGTGATCCATACAGAATATGCCAGGTAGAAATTGTGTAATACTTCACTTCAAGATGCAAAAATTTAGCATCTCTCAAATACCTAGCAAAACATGACCTGCTGGCTAGAATTATACATCAAGCTTCTGATGTATGGACTGAGAGATGTATATCTCATTCCTGTCATTCTATCTCTTAACTGAATTATAACAAGGATACTTTTCATGAGCCTACAGAAGACAAGCTTTTATCTTAATATTTGTATTCAACTACAGAAAGCAGTTATTTTCTCCATCTGTGCAGCAGCCCACAGAACATTAAATATAAAGGAATACAGCAGGATAGTAACTTGTTCCAGAACTGTTTCTATTTTAATTTCATCAGGCAAGATGAGAGGAACTCTTTTTCTAATATAATCGTAACAATGATTTTCACCTCAAAGAAGACCTCAGTGGAGGGAGTCCAGAATCTGAGAACCCTGGGAAATATAGTGTCTTCCCCCTCACCACAGACCACTGGGTCCTGATTTCTTCCTGTCCCTCTATAGCCATCATCAAAGGGAACAACTCTTGTGGAGAGAGGGCCCAATCTATCTGCTACCACTAACATCAACTACTGAAAAACCCTGCCAGCAGCCAACCCCTCACAGCCATAGCCTGAGGAAGCAGTCCTGGTGGAAATCAGCCTGGCAAATGCCTTTGTGGGTGCTGTCACTCCCACCTCCTCAGCAGCCGTAGCTACTGAAGACCCACAAGTTCTTGCCGCTAAAGTCTTTGGCACTTTGTGTTCAACAGATGGTGGTTCAGCATCAGAAATGAAATTGATTTTATCAATGGAAATAACATTTTAAAAGAGTCATTACCATCTCTTTTGCTGCTGAGTCCCAAGGATCGTTGGTTCTTTCCATCTGACTCATAGCTGAACTTCTTTTATATATTGTTGTTCAGTCATTTCCATTTCCATTTGTGCCCCTATTTGAGGTATTACTGGCAAAGATACTGGAGCAGTTTGCCATTTCTTTCTCCAGCTCATTTTACAGATGTGGAAACTGAGGCAAATAGGGTTAGATGACTTGCCCAGGGCCACATAGCTAACAAGTTGTCTGAGGCCAGATTTGAACTCAGTCCTTCCTGACTCCAGGCCCAGGGCTCTGTTTGCTGTGCCACCTAGCTGCCCTCTTTTATGTGTTGTCTCTCCCTAGTAGCGGGACTATGGAACTGTCTTGCTGAGAGGAAGAGAGAAAAAGAGAAAAAAAAAGAAAGAGAGAGAGAGACAGACATAGAGAGACAGAAACACAGAGAGAGACAGAGACAGAATGATGGGAACAGAGAAACAGACAGAAAAACAGTCAGAGAGAAAAAGAGAGATGGAGACACACAGAGAGACAGAAAATGACAGAGACAGGGACAGAGACATAGAAAAACAATGAGAAATGGAGAGAGAGACAGAGAGATAGACACAGAAAGAGAGCAAGAGAGAAAGAGAGAATTTCTTGCGCTTTTTATGTATTAGACACTGTTCTAACATCTGCCTCTCCAAATACAAAATAAACAAGACATTCTTTGCTCTCAAGGAACTTACATTCTAGTACTTGAAAACAGCACATAAATGGGGAGTTAGGAGATAGGTAGGGGATGGCATGGTGAGGAAATGGCCTAGAGATTGGTGGGGGATGCTACCACCACCACCATTTATTCATTGGGGTGATCTTGGACAAGAAAATATCTCGGGACTTTAGTTTTTCATTTGTAAAATAAAGTGCTTGGACTAGATTTGAAAAAGAAGCCTTGGATCCCATCCATTCCCACCTCATCTACATGGACAATTAACTCTTCCTCTACTTCACCACCATTACAATTCCCCCCACCCTCCAAAGAAAGCCTTGGTCTCTACCTCTAGGTCCCCATGTTCTGACAAGTGAGCTTTCACTCCTGGTTTCTGGCAAGGAATGTCTTATTTTGTATTTGGAGAGCCAAATGTTAGAACAATGTCTAGTATACGAAAGCACAATGCACGGCAGAGTTGGAATCCAAAGCCAAATCCTTTCAATATAAAATCAAACCCTTTTCACAGCACCATGCTGCCTCCCTAGTCTGATACAATTACTATATTGGTTAGTTTTGCTTAAGTGGATTTTGGTTTTTTTTTATTACAGGAGAGAATTGGGAGGTTGGGTTATTGGGAAAGGACTCTCATATCAGAAAGAAAAGGTCTCAATAAAACAACAGAAGTTATAGTCTTATACTCTTGATTTTAATTGAAAATATGTGGGGAGCATGTTTATAACTGAGCCTGTGATTATTCATTGTTCTAGTATAATGCAAACTCTTCCTTTTAAAATCTTTCTTTTCCAGGTCGGGTTGAGTGCCTTAATATGCTTTAGCATATCAGTACTTAAGGGTTTTTGATTCTGTCAGAGTGGGAACTCCCTTCAACTGAAACAGATCACTATGTTTTATTCTGTGTATTTGTGTGCCCTACATCTAGCATAGTACTAGGCACCAAACAGGTGCTTAATGTTTCTTGTTCTTTTTCAAAGAGGACCAATGACATCACGAAGGTAACATCTTGATTTGTGCACGAATTGGATTTAAGTGAGACAGGATTGCACAGAGCTGTCAGCCTCACTTTCTCTTCCAGAATCATCCAAGTTCAATGGCAGGACAAAAGACAAGATGACTGGCAATGGCTTGGGATGCAGTGGATGACCTTTGCATCTTCAACGTCTGACCAACCGATAAGCCATATAGTATCTACTTCAACTGCCTTCATGGCTATTGGAACAGAATATTCTCATCCACCCACTTCCCTGGTGGGGAGAAGTCTTCACATGCTTGGGGTAGACATCCCACTAATTCACAGATGGGTTTGAGGCCTGTTGATTACCCCCAACCTAATTTAGCCCATCTGCTGAGATGGTTTTATCTGGGGTATGGCTGCTGTGCATGCTACAGCTTCTTGGAGCCACAGGTGAGAGTTGAGTGAATCAGGTGGAAACCAAAGGTGGATGAACAGCCCCCAAAAGGGCTCAGCAAGTGCTTACACCAGAGGAGCTAGTCTTTCTTGAACACCAGTACACTCCAGGTGCTTATAAGTGCTTAGTGATTGATTGATCATTACCTCTGGTGACTAAAATGCTCTTTAAGAATTGCTATGGTTGGTGTAGTGAATAGAGTGCTGAGTCAGGAGGACTTGAGTTCCAATCCAGTCTCAGATATTTGACACTTACTAGCTGTGTGACCTTGGGCAAGTCACTTAACCCCAATTGCCTCTCCTCCTCCCTCAAAAAAAAGAATTGCTATGGTCAAAAAATGAATGCATTGTCCTGTGACCAGGAGCTGGTCTCTGAACTTAGGCTGGTTCTTAGATAACAGATAGTCCAGCTTCAGGCTCATATTCAACATTTTTCCAGTTCAATAATAATAATGATGATAATCACCATTTATATGTTGTTTTACAGTTTGCAAAGACCTTTACGTATACCATCTCAATCCTTCTAATATCCCTGTGAGGGAGGTGCTATTATTATTTCCATTTTACAGAGGATTAAACTGAGGCTAATGGAGAGATCGATTGACCTGCTTAGGGTCCCACAGCTCGTAAGTATCTAAGACAGGGTTTGAATTCATTAGGACCTGTCAGAGTTTGCATTCCAGAGGCATAGACTTGGACAATGCAGAGCCATCTTCACCCATCAGCCTTGGTACTTAAACCTCATCAGTGCCCTCTGCCCCTCTGATTGACTACACCCATTTAAGGAGGACAGCCAGGTCCGTTATCTCGTCATCTGCCACCTGGCTGCATTCCTTTGAACTTCTCCATCATGTCCCCAAGTTGGGTATCTTTCTTTTCCTCCCTCCCTTTTTCAGCTTCCTATTATGTATAGTATTCTCCTAGTAGATTTAAACTCTTTGAGGGCAGGAATTGTCGTGTGTGTGTGTATGTGTGTGTGTGTGTGTGTGTGTGTGTGTGTGTGTTTGTATTCCCAGCACTTAGCATAATGCCTGGCATGTAGCAGGCCTTTAATATATGTTTATTGACTGATGATAATGTAAGTTCATGTCTAAACATTAAAGAGGCACTTCCAGTGGAGGCCTCACATGGAGTAGGTGCTGAATAAATGCTTGCTGAACGAATTTACAAAGAGACCAGCAGAAAAGTATTTCCTCTATAAATCTTAGCTTTATTTTTAGGTAGCAGTCTTTGGGAAACACTAGTAGGACATGAGTAATTAATGCTCGTTGGGGAAAATCAGTCACTGAGAAGGCTCGTGATGATGACAAGTCACTTGTTTTTCTCTTTCTGTTTTATTTAGAGATCAACCCAAGACACCACTGCATACCTCAGCTTCTACAGAAGGCCTTCCTGGTCCCTCCAGCTGCTGGTGCTTTCCCCTCTGAGGTTACCTTGTATCTAATCTGTGTGTATCTTATATGGGCCTACTTACATACATGTTGTCTCCTCCACCGGGACGTCCTTTGGGTGCCCAGTGTTTAGTCCAGAGAAGGGCCCACACATGTTGTTTGATAGCAGATTAAATAACCAATGGGAAATTAACAGCCTCTGACATACTAGTCCACAGATAGGTAGATAGCTAACAAGATAGAAAAGTAGACAGACAGACGAGTAGATAAGTAAAGACAGATAGAGAGATAGACAGGTACATACATACATACATATACATACATATATACATAGGCAGGCAGATAGACAGACAGATAAATAGATACATACATACATACATAGACAGGTAGGCAGGCAGTCAGACAGACAAGAGACAGACAGGTAGATAGGCAGACAAATAGACAGATAGATGGGTAGGTAGAGAATTTATTAATTCACTATGTTACTATGTTCTCATTGGGTACTAAGCAAGGAAGACATTCCCTGCTCTCAAGGAACTTACATTTGTTGCTATGAGAGTGGGGAATACTGGACGATAAGTTCCCTGTTACATATTCTAATGAAGGAACACTAAAGGGAATGGGGCTAGTATGGTTTAAAGATGACTAGGAAGTAAGGTAAAGGTCTAGATCTTGGCAAGATAAGGTAAAAATTCACCTAATAGAGCCTAGAGTTTCCAGAGGTGAGGATTTGGGGATGACAGTAGGTGTAAAAGTGGTTTGGTTTGGAATTGGCCAGAAATATCACACTTTCTGTAACAGGAAGAGCATTATAGACATTTCCAAGCAGAACCTACACTGCTTGCTTTGATGCCTGGCTATCTCCCTCCTCAGGTAGCTGAACAGATGATGTGGGAGGCAGGGGAGAAGGAGAGGGTGTGGGAGGAAAGAAGGCACAGTCCTTCCTTTGGTAAGACACTAGTGGGCTAGAGAGGAAGTCGTTTTCAAAAATGGACATGACAGCATCTTGGAACAAACCCAAACAGATATCAGGAGATGCCTGGCTGGAGTTTGTAACAGGAACTCCCTGTCCTCACCAATAAATAAAGGATTGAGACATGGGGCCTTCCTATCTCCCATGAAAGACTCCAACTTCTCCTTAAGGAATATGAAGCTTAGTAATTAAAAATGAACATCAGGAGCAACCTTTCAGTTTTTTTCCTCTGGGGCCAGTTGTCCAGCTGAAGGGAGAGGGAAATAGGTATAGGGGTCCCACAGATTGGACTAATTCAGTCCTAGCAGATTATAACTCCTTCCTATTTGCCCACAGAAGGGATCTTCCCTCAGTCCCAAACTTGGATTCAGAAGAAAGATTTCTATTTTTCTCTTTGTTTCTCTCCTTCTAGGGTAGGCTGGGTGACTAAAGGGAGAAAGGTTGTCATAAGGTTGGAGTCTGTGTTAACACTCAGAGAGAATGTCCTCAGTTAATTTTCCGGTTGGGATTATTTTGAATCACTTCCTCCCTTCTTGCCAATAGGAAACCTCAAGGGATCCCAAGGAGGGGAGAGCAACTGAGTCATAACATATCTGTGACAATCTGGGGCAGTGAACCCAGGAGTTCTGATTACTATCCTCAAAGCCAGAGGACCTTCGTTTAAATTCCAGCTCTGCGACTTACTACTTAAGTGACTTAACCTGTTTAGGACTCAGTTTCCTCACCTGAAAAATAAGGATGTTGTATTAAGTGATTGCCAAGATCCCTTCCAGCTCCAAATCTTGCAATCCCATGAGCCTTTGTTCAGTGTCACACTTTCACTGGGAGTTTCCTGCCTCTGTTGATGGTTTGAAAGTCATTGCCAAGAGAGAGCCCCTTGACCTTAGGGAGGCAGTACGGTACAATAGAAAGTGTTCCGGATCTTGGCTTAGAGGAGCAGGTTTGAATTCTGGCTCTGATGCTTACCAGCCATGTGACCTTGGGCAAGTCACTCCAACTCTGGACTCTTTCACTGGCTGTCCCCCATGCTTGAAATGTCCTTTCTTCTCATCTCACCTTCCTGGCTTCTTTTCTAAAATCCTTCTGCAAGAAGTGTTTCCTGATATCCCTTGATTCTGGTGCCTCCCTCTGTCAATAATTTCCATTTTATCCTGTTTCTATTTTGGTCGTACATACTTGTTTTCATGTTATCGCCCCCATTGGAATATAAGCTTTTGGAGAATAAGGCCTGTATTATTTTCCTTTTTTTTTTTCCATTTCCAGTGCTCAATGCTTATTGGGCACATAGTAGGAGCTTAATAAGTGTTTATTAACCAGCTGACTCATTGTCTCTGAGGGTCCTTGTAAAAAGAGGGGGTTGGACTAGGTATTTTCTTAGGTCCCTTGCAACTTTAAATCTAGGCTCCCATGATTTTATGATCTTACAGACTTTCTTCCTTATTTCACAGATCATCAGTGCTACACAGGCTGCTTTCTTGATTGGATTTCATTGGGTAGCAATTAGTTTATTCCTTACAAGAAGACATTTTGTTTCTTGAGGGCAAGAGACTGAATTATACTTCAATTATACCTCCCATAGTACCTAGTATGTATCTAGGGACTTAGTAGACACCCAGGAAATGCTTGTTGTGCCAGCTAACCAATCAATACATATTTATGAAGTTCCTACTATGTGCCAGGCACTGGGCTAAGTGAGTCCCAAAGGAAAGGTTCTTCTCAGAAAGGAAAATGTTGATGATCTCCATTAAACACTGCTTCTTATAGGATTTGTAGACTAGTCAAAATAAGATTGAAAGTCACATTGACAAAGTACAAGAAGAGACAGAATGAAACTCATGTCCTGAATACTCATAAGCTCAAAGGGATCAGTGAGTTCCTTAGTGGGGATTTCCTCCAATAATGCAGATCCCAGCACATCTACCCTGACGTGACCTAACCCTTGTCCACATTCTCCTACAAGTTCACTACAAGGAGGCCCCCAGATGTTCTAGGGACTTTCTCTTACCTTCATGAGGAACATCCATTAGTTATTCCTCACTTGTGTCAAATAACTCTTGGTACATCTTCTTCTTTTTTTTTTTTTAACTCATATAGGGCTTTGATGGTGACACAGTGGATAGAGTGCCAGGCCTGGAGTCAGAAAGATAGACTTTCTGAGTCCAATCTGGCCTCAATTATTTATTAGCTGTGTGACCCTGGGCAAGTTATTTAACCTTGTTTGCCCCAGTTTCCTCATCTGTCAGATGAGCTGGAGAAGAAAATGGCAATCCACTACAGTATCTTTGCCAAGAAAACCCCAAATGGGGTCATGAAGAGGTGGGCACAACTGAACTATAACAGGGCATCAGTTGACACCTCTTTGAGGAAAAGAAATCCTGTGATATATTGTGAGAGGCAGTGCTGGCCAGTGGTAGATGACTGATTTCTCCTAGTTTCAAGATCTCTGAAACATACTGACTGTGGGCGGGACCCCGGACAAGCAAGTTGGCCTCTTGATGCCCTTAGCAGATTTTTAAGATTATAAATTGTAGAACAGTCACTGATAAGCACCAAGGGAATAAAAATTCCTTACACCAATGAAATCACTTTTGGAACAAATAAACATGTATACACACATGCATTTATGTATATCTTACATATATATGTATGTAATCGCTAATAATAGCTAGCATTTCTATGGCACTTATTCTATGCCAGGCATTGTACTAAGTATTTGACAATGATTACCTTATTTGATCTTCATGACAATCCCGGGAGGTCGATGCTATTATTATCCCCTTTTTGTAGTTGAGGAAACTGAGGTAAACAGAGGTTAAGTGACTTTCCCGTGGTCACACAGCTAGTAAATGTCTGGGACCAAATTTGAACTCAGATCTTTTTGACTCCAGGCCTGGTGCTTGATCCACTGTGCCAACTAGCTGACCTGATGTGTATGTGTGTTGTCTATATGTGTGATATCTAGTGTGTGTGTGTGTGTGTGAGTATGTGTAGATCACACATTTAAAATGAAAGGCTTAAATCCTTAGAAACAAATTGTTCAAAGCAAGTATATTTTAAATATAATCTAATAAATATAAATTCAAAAGTATAAAAAATTATGACATTTCTTTTACTTGTGGGCAGAGGAACATCTGGATGCTGAAGATATAAAACATTCACTCCCTCAAACGGAATATAAAATGTTTGTAGGTTTAAAAAAAAAAAGAATCAGCATCAAAAACCAACGTACTTTCCTGTTCTTTAAAACATTATTATTAGCTTTGTAGCACTATTTATGGTAAATGGGATTTTAGAGATGGGTTATGAGTGCCCCTCCCTTCCCCTCACTCCCTCTGCCCTTTCCTTTAAATGGGATTTCTATAAGTCTGGACTATTGACTTCTCTCTATGATGAGTAAGAATTATGCCAGGTAAGTAGGAAATAATGTTAATTTTGTTCATTTTCTTGCCTCCAAGGGGGGAGGAGGAAAATTACACAAGATGGGGAAGGGGTAAATCCTCTATTTGAGCCTTTTGCAAAAATGAGGGAGTTAAGTAAACATGAGACCCGTTTAAGCAAAATCATCTGGAGGGAATAGAAAGAAAAAACTGGAAGGTGCTATTATTTAGCAATTAGAAACCTGTTCTGATGAAAGGTCAGAGTTCACAGTCCTTTGCTAGGTACTTTCCACACTCAGTTCTTCTGGCTGAGTCCATTGTATGATGGCCAAAAAAGCAAATACAGTCTCAGGCTGAATTAAGAGTCAATGTAATGTTCAGGAATAAAAACATGAGAATTGCCTCATATTCTCTCCTAGTTAGACCACAGTTAGAATGTTATGTTGATATCTGGGTGGCACATTTCAGGAAGGACATTGATAACCTGCAGTATGATAAGAGAAGAACCAGGATGATGAAAGGTCTTGAATTCATGCCATATGAGGACCGATAGGAGGAAGCAAAGATAGTCAGCCTGGAGAAGGGCAGGGGGGTGGCACAGCTGATAGACCTTGGAATCAGGGCGACTCATTTTTCTGAGTTCATATCTAACCTCAGACACTTTCTAGCTATGTGACCCTGGGCAAGTCACTTAACCCTGTTTGCTTCAGTTTCCTCATTTGTAAAATGAACTGGAGAAGGAAAGGGCAAACTACACCAGTGTCTTTGCAAAGAAGAAAAACCCCAAATGGGGTCACAAAGTCATTTGGCTGAAAAAACAACCAAACAACAACAGAAGTCTGGAGAAGAGAGTAGGACAGCTTCTTCAAGGATTGAAGGGTTGGTGCAAGAAAGAGGATTGATGGTTGTTCTGTTTTGTCCTAGAGCACAGAACTAGGAACAAGGAGTGGATGGAGTGAAGGAGCATATTTAAGGTTCGCTTAAGGCAAACCCTCTTAACGATCAGAGCTATCATACCCAAACTAGAATGGGCCACATTGGGAGGTAATGGAGGCCTTGGAGCCAAGGCTGGATGATCATTTTCTGGTAGATTTCAGAGAGGCTTCTTTCCAGTTGTGAGTTGAATTCAACGGCGATGAAGGCTCCTTCCAGCTCTGGGATTCTGTTATCTTTGGGATGGTTTTAGTAAGCAGAAAATATCAGTAGAGGGGTAGCTTGTTACCTTCCTGACATTGATTCATAGACCCTAACAGTATCAGGCTTCATTTTGAGTTAGTGATTTCTTCAAAACAGAGGAAGATAATTTTGTTAATTAAAGGTTGAGCAAGTCCTGCAAAAATAACCAAATTTAAATCTAGATTACTGGAGAATGAATGATTACCACACGAGCGTATGTACTCTTTCCTCCATAAATAATGCTCTAATGTTTCATGTTCTAATACTTTCTCTATGTTTTTCAAATGGCCTCACCTTTGTTAATTGATAAATTGGCTGAATAGCAGGTTCAGTTAAGGTCTGGAAGGTGAGTTTTTATTTCAGTGGAGACAGATCATAGAGAAATTTAAGTGAGGGAATGTAGGTTCAGATCTAGCTTCTGGCACTACCTATGTGATATTGGGCAGATCACTCGACTTCCCTGGGTTTTCATTTCCTCATCTATAAAATTAGAGATCTGGATTCTAAGATCTCTTCTTGCTTCTAATCTATGATTGGACATTTCATCTTTGACCTATCTAGATCGAGATAGAGTCTGCTGTTCTTGGTAATGGGGGTGAAGAGAGAGAAATGTATTTCGGTATATTTTGGTGGAATCTTTTAGCTCTTCAAAACCAACTTTTCCTTTAGTGCTGTATCCCATGAAGGATAATGAGAAAGGGAGGACATTCTCAAAATGGACTGTCCCAGATCTTCTGGGGGTGGAATGTTGTACATACAGTCAGACCAGAGTGATGTGTACATTGGTTTTGCTTAATTGCTTTTTTCCTCTTTCCTTCTATGTCTTTTTACAGGGGGTGGCTCAGTGAGGAGGAAAAAGGAGGGAGTTATGTTAAAAAATTAACTAAACTTGATTTATTGTTTTGCTGACTGATATATTTTAAATTTTAATATATTAAAATTAAGGCATTAAAATTAATACATTAAAATTAATATTAGATAAGTTTAAAAAGTTATTAATGTTAAAATTATTAATTTTTAATTAATAAAATTAGATTGAACAAGACTTGTGATTTTTCTGTATATGGAAAATTACATAGCATATAGAGAACTCACTATGAGGAAACTCCCTCGAACAATGCTGAGTTCCAGTTCTCTGCAGTTTAGAGTTGCCTGGGGGCACTTACAGGTGAAAATGACGTGTCCAAAGACACACAACTAGCATATATGAGAGGAATGATTTGAATTCCTCTCTTCCTGACTTTATCTACTATGTCATGCTATTACTAAAAGAGCATATATATTTGATCAAAATATGGATCAATAAAAATCAGATATGACAAAAAGAGCATTCCAATAGCCTCTTAACCAAGGGGTGGAAGGAAACAGCAGTTTGGTTTAGTAGCTTATGTGTTAGCCTTAAAATCCAGGAAGAAAGGCATGGATTCCAATCCCTCCTCTTAGTATTTATTAGCTGTGTGACTATGGATGTCATTTCACTTCTCTAAATCTCAGTGGTTGTGCATCTCACACAAAATAATGTATGGAAAGTGTTTTGTATATTTTAAAGCGCAGTGTTGTTGTTCAGTCATGATTCTTCAGTCTTTGTGAAAATATACTGGCAAAGATACTGGAGTAGTTTGCCATTCCCTTCTCCAGTTCCTTTTATAGATGAGGAAACTGAGGCAAACAGGGTGAAGTGACTTGCCCAGGGTCACACAGCTAGTAAGTGTTTGTGATCAGATTTGAACTCAGAAAAATGAGTCTTCCTGACTCTAGACCAGGCATTATATCTTTGATACTACCTAGCAGTCCCTTATAGAGTGCTGTACAAATGTTTATTATTGTTGCCTAAACACAGGCCTCAAAGTCAGGCTGAGGGCTAGCGAGAACAGAAGTAGAAACTGAAAATGTGCCACGGACTAGAGGTGCTGGGCTGCTTCCTGCCATCTGATGCAATATTCCCGTAGCCCAGGTGGTAGGTGGAGTTTTACAAGCTGAGAAATACTCAAAATTTATCTGAAAAGACTGTCTTAGGGCCTCTGCCATTTGGGCTTCCTGGAGGAATGGGGGCAACTTCTTGGCCTCTTGAGGCTAAGATCATATGTGTATTCTCCCATGTTAAAGAAGGGAAAACTGGGACCAGCCCAGTAAACGTATGGCACAATCAGGGTAAAGGTTAAGTGTTAGCTAGGCCTCTGCTGACCTTTATCACCCCAGAGGCTAAAGCACACATCTGTATTTCCCCATGCTAAACAGCCTCCCAATATGTAGGGTGGGTAATTTTAGAAACCTTAAGCTGAAAGGGAGCTTGGAAATGATTTTAGGGAGCAGTTTTCTAGAGGGGAAGTTCTCCAGTCTATACAATCTATATGATCAGAGCAGGGATCATGCCTAGTGGCCAGAGTGTCAAAGTGTGAGATGAGGCTAGACTCTTTTTTTTTTTTTATGTAAAGATCAAGTTGTTTGAAAATCATGTACTATGTGATCTTAGCCTGGGCTCTATAAACTTGTTTTCTTTTTTAATAATCTTTTGATAACTATATTTTAATATGTTTGGCTTCTTTTGCATTTCAATGTATTTCATTTTATATATCTAAAAACAATATTATGAGAAGGGGTCTAGAGGCTTCATCAGACTGCCCAAAGGGTCCATTGCGCAAAAAAGGCTAAGAAGTCTATTTATCAATGAGGATACCCAAAGAAATTGAATGGCTTACCCAGGAAAGAGTGATAGATTTGGGGTCAGAGGTTGCTGTTGTGGTTCAGTTGTGTCTGACTGGAGTTTTCTTGGCAGAGTTACTGGAGTGGTTTCCTTCTCTAGCTCATTTGACAGATGAGGAAACTGAGGCAAACAGGGTAAAGTGACTTGCCCAGGGTCTCACATCTAGGAAGTGTCAGAGGCCAGATGTGAACTCAGGTCTTCCTGACTCCAGACTCAGCTCTCTATCCACTGTGTCACCTAGTTGGGATCAAAGCACTTGGCTTCAAATCCCCCTCTTCTCCATTTACTTCCAGTGTAACCTTGGATACATTTAGCTTACATCTTTGAGCTTTAGTTTCAGGGATGCTGGAAGTAGCTGGAATAATTTGCAATAGCCAATTGTTCAATTTCCAGGGTGAGCATTTATTTTTTAGATATTGGCAAATGCTACAAGTTGGGGCTTGAATTATTATTTTGCTATTTGAGTGGAATTAAGAAAGTGATGGAGAAAAAATGTTAATAATTGATTAAACATAAAAGGGTATCCTATGTACTTTTTTGGGGGGTGTTGAAAAGCTGGCTGTTAAACATTTACCAGCACACCCCTGCTCAGTGTCCTCTGCTATAAAATGAAGGTAGTTTACTATACAACTTCTCAAGTCTCTGACCAGCTCCCAGTCTCCAATCCGATGAGGCAAGGCTAATTAGAGGCAACATTAAAACTAGAACTCAGGTTTCCTAACTTTTTATGTATTGATCTTTTAATGATATCATACTGATTAGCCATGAACAAACTTTCCTCAAGGATGAGTTTAGAGAGCAGTTTTCTTGAGGTGAAGTTGCCCCCCACTCCAAGTCTTCTAAAGCAAGGAGCATACATAGTGCTAGAGTGTCTAAGTGTGAGGTGAGGCAATAGACTCTTTCTTTCTTTGTCTTTCTTTCTTTGTCTTTCTTTCTTTGTCTCTCTCTCTCTCTCTCTCTCTCCCTCTTTCTTTCTTTCTTTTTTTTCTGTAGAGGACAAGTTGTTTGAAAATCAGTGAAAAGAATGCTGAATTTGGAGTCAGGGGTTTGAGTTCAAATTCTAATTCATTACCTATTGTGACCTTGGGCAAATTGTTTAATCTCTCTGGATCCCATCTGTAAAATGAGTTTTTCAGAAATAATGGAAAGAGTACTGAATTTGGACTCAGATAGGAATGCTGCTTCTATCACTTATGAACTTTGTAACTAAGTCATATGGCTTCTCTGGGCTCCACCTCTAAGATGACAGGGTCAAATTTCCAGCTCTAGATTTTTGGTCCCATAATGCTTTGTAAAGTCAGGGTTCCTGTTTAGCCCCTAACCCTCCAGGTACTTACCTCAAATAGCACTGACCTTTCTCTCTTTCTCCATCAACTCCTCCTCCTGCTCCTTTCTTAACTTGTGCAAGTGGAAGCTAACAGAGCTAGGAATATCATAGTGCTAGGTGGTGTGGTATGACGAAGCTCATATAAATCATTTTTCCTGTTAGGCATTTGGCATGCCACTGAGCAATCCAGAACCACTGAATCAGAGATTTTAGGAACTAGAAAGGAGGACACTGGTTGATTTCCTTTGCTTGATGGTGGTGGGGGAAAGGAGAGAGAGAGAGACAGAGAGTGAGAGACAGAAAGGGAAGAGGGGGAAAGAGGGGGATTAGGGAGGGATAGAGGGGATCAGAGTGGGAGAGAAAGGGGGAGAGGGGAGGGGAGAGAGAGCACCGACACATAAAGGAGAATGTTAAGCAATGAAGAATCGGAATAACTTCAATTGAGAGGTTCATATTCAAGCTTACTTGGAATATCTGTAAATAGCTTCTTTGTGAACTGCTTATTAGCTTATTAATTCTTATTAAGAATTGTTTATTAACTATCTCACACACCATCCCCACTGAGGGCAGCCCAATCAACAATGAGTAGGTTCTTTTCTTTCCAGTAGTCTGTCTTTCCTTCTTGACCAGTCTGTCTCTGCTTCCACCAAAGTTGCTTCCATAGCCAATAGCTGGCTCCTCTGTTGCCCAGGAAGGGGGTAGATACCCACTGTCTTTCAGAATCTCACAAGGTCCAGTACCAAGGGAAAGGAGACATAAAGAGGAGATGGCCTCATCCCAGACACAAGCTTATGTAGGAGGCCAGGAGCTCACAGTCTGCACCCTGGGGGAGGGAAGGGTATCTCCCCATGACCTAGCCCCCTTAGAGTTGTCCTTATACTTCAAGGCTGGTAGGCAGAAGAAGCTGAGGGATAGAGATTGTTCCCTTGAGCGGAGCCACACAGTTCTGGCTCAGCAGCCAACTAAAAGAGTCCTTATGGCTGACTGACAAGCAGCAGTCCCCTATTGTGAAGTTGGAGGTCTAGGGAAAGGGCCTTTCCATCATGCAAGCTCACCTTAAACTTCCATGAGGCTGTCTGATCTACTGACCGAGCATAGTTCAAGGTGGTGGGTGAGGAAGGGTATTTTATCTCAATCTCTTAGCAGTTCAAGATGGAAAAAATCAAATTTTTCCTTTGTGTTTTATCAGAGATAATGTGAGTTGGGAGGACAGTCCTAGAATGGACTCTCCCAAGTCTTCTCATTTATTTTTATTACTTCAGATTAATTCATTTACTTATCCAAAAAATATTTATTGAGTAGATGAAAAGAGAAAAAAAGAAATTGAACACTGCATAATTGTATCAACCAAGAAACTTGACCTTTCTTATAGAAGAAACAAGAAAATATCCCTCCCTCCCTTCCCTGTAGAGATGAGGGTCTAAGCTGCCTTGCTGCTATTCATCCTTTGTTCTCCAAGGGGACCATGACATCATGGGGGTGATGCCATGACATTGGATTTAAGGGAGGAAGGGCTGTGCAGTCACCAGCCTCACTTTTTCCTCTAGAGCCATCTGGGTCCAGTGGTGAGATACAGATCAAGATGACTAAAGATGGCCTTGGATGTAGTAGAAGACCTTGGCCTCTTTAAGCTGAGGTCTTTACAAGTCTCAGTTTGATTGAGGCAGTGCCCATTCAGTGATCAAGGCTAGGTAAGAAAGGAGGCAAAAAATGCCCTCTTTTACCCAGTCCAAAAAAAAAAAATCAAGAGAAGGAAAGACCCTCAGGGTTTTGGGCCAAAACAGGAGTAATTGCATTCACTCTGAGATTATCAGGGTCCAAAGGCCTGGGATGTATTGTTGGCCAATCAATGAGAGCCAGAGTGATTTGGGTTTATAGCATGGTCCCTTAAGAAAGAAATCTAGCTGGTAAACCCCAAGATATCTAGCAATGTTTTAGTCATCAAAATTTATATTCCTTTCTACAGAGCACCCACAGGAAAGGAAAAAAGAAAGAGAGAAAGAGAGAAAGAAAAAAAGAAAGAAAGAAAAGAAGGAAAGAAGGAAGGAAGGAAGAAAGAAAAAGAAAGGAAGAGATAGAGGAAGGAAGAAAGAAGAGCTGTATTGCCCGACTGGCCAGTTGCCCATATTGTCAGATGCAGTTAGTTTTACTGAACTACTTTTTTCCCTTCCCTTTTAAAAGTCTTTCTTACAGGGAATGACTTGTTGGGTAGGGGAATGGAAAAGATGTTTTCAGTAATGAAGATCTCAAGAGCTATAAATAATGCATACATATATATACACACACATACACATATATTATATATCTATACATATATTGTCTATCTATCTGTCTGTCTATCTATCTATTGAGGGAGAGGGAGAGAGATGCTGAAGCTACACAGATATCAGGTATTTATATCTATATCTATTGCTCTATCACCTACTACACCATATGCCAAGCAATATGCTAGGCTTTTGGTGTGGATCTTTTAAAAGTATAATATATAGAATCTACCCTTAAGAAAGAGATTATCTGACTTTAAGATTGTACAAAAATCAGGCCCCCTGCCCCAACCTCTTAAAGCAGAATTCTGATCACAGCTAGGTCTGCCTGGATCTCTGCAAGGGTGAGTGTTTCCAACCATCGGGAAGAATATTTAGAAGATGTAAACAGGGATATTTCTTCAATAAATTTTGTAAACAGGCCTTACTTTGTTGAGAATTCCCTTTCTCCTCCCATTCCTATTGCCCAATATAGAACAAATGTGCATTTGTTAATGTGGATCCATTCATTCATTCATTCATTTATTCATTCATTCAATCAATAAATATAGGCATCCCTCAAACAATACCTTATATATAACGTGGTGTTTAATCTATGTAGCACGAAAACTTTCTGTTTCTGATGAAAAGCCAATAGTAAGCATTCTGGTACCCAAGGCAAAGTATCATAAAAACAGCCAGAGGTGAGCAGTCAATAGGAGAGGGGTGTGGAGAGAGGAAGAAAACACTGGGAAAGTCCCTGACCTCTGACCTCAGGACACAAGGCTCCTCGGGTAGAGAAAATGCCTTATATAGGGGACACAGAGACCTAGGGACAGGGATCCTGGTTTCAGTGGGAAGATGCTCTGGGGTACCATGAAGCCACTGGAGGTTTTTTAGTAGCTTCCTATTTTAATGAATAATAAACTTTATTTGGGTGTCTTAGGATAAAGCCCAAGTCACCCCATTTTAGGACTTTGATCAAAGCCAACATTTTGCCTGATAGTTTATGTTCCTCCAGACTCCTCTTTATTCCAGGAGATTAATCTTCCAAATTCCCTTTTTAAACCTCTTCTCACCTCCCATTCCTCAATTAAATCCTATCCATCTCATGGATTGGTAAGTGGGGTAGTCTTCTTCAGGGCAGTAACTAGGGTGGAGCCATGGGGTGGTGGTCCAGGGCAACAGCATTTAGAAAGCACTGACAATTCTTCCGCAAGGAGAAACAAGTTAGTTGCTCAAGATCACACAGCAAGTAAAAGTTAAAGGGGAAATTTGAACTCATATCTTCTGACTCCTGAGTCTCTGTCCTTTCCAGTGTGTCTCTTCTGGTAGACCCATTAACATAGACACTGGTTCTGAAAATCAAAAGGAGGGTGCTATTCTGCCCACTTTACAGATAGCTCCACTGAGGCCCCTGAGAGGTTACAAGCAACTTCATAAGGTCACATAGAAAGCCAGAGGCCAAAGAGGGAATTGTCTTTTGGAATCTAGCTCTTTCTACCAGACTAGTATATTGCCCCAGTGACTCTGAAGGCTACTTATCCAGATACTCAAGACTCTCCCTCTGTGACTTCTGATTTTCTCATAAATCAGTTTCCAATCTAAGCCCTCCCTTGAGGTTGAGTTACAAACCTCAGTAACCCCAGGGCGGCCTGCCTGGTAATTCCTATTATTCAGCTGTCAGCTGGTTTTTAAAAACCTCCTTTCCTGGTGAGATCCAGTTACTGGGGTTTTAAAGCCGATTCCTTGTGTTAGAGAGAAACCCTATAGCCAGGTGAAACAATGGTAAAGGCTCCTGGCTCATTTCCCCCAATCCTAGTTTAGGGATTTCACAAAGTAGAGGGAGCTTAACTCTTTGTATCCCCCTCCCGGGCCTCTGGAGAGGAGGCCACAGTGAGAGAGCAGGTTTGCCTTTTGGAAGGAGGGAGGTGTGTGAGGCGACCCTACCCTGAAAAGCCAACTTCTCTTAGGAAGGAAAAAAACCCCAAAACAAATTGAGAGGTAGACCGGGGGAAGAGGGAAGGGCCCATCAGGAGATTCTCTCCAATCACTGGTTGTTGCTGCTGTTGTAGCAAGCGTGCCTTTCCTCCTAAACCCAGTCAAAAGCTCTGAGCACATCTGTTACTAGGGGGCTTCTGTCAGTCGGGGAAGAGTAACACCCGACCCTTCTAATCCAGCAGGGTCCTAAGCACAGCTGGCTCTGCCTGGATCCCTGCAATGGAGAGTATGTCCAACCTCCAGAAAACATATTTGGGTGATGTTGGCTCTTGTGAGGGAGGGGCGATTCCAGACCCTGCTCCTGGAGAGTCTTTGCTCAAATACTTCTGACTGAAGGGCAGACCCTCTTTGTACTGATTCTCATAGAGGCTGAACATCTGAAAAGAGACAAGGCCAAGCAACCTTCCCCAGGGTAAGGGCTGTTCTCTAGAAATGGACTGTCAGGAGTGGCCTGGGGAAGAGGTGTGTTTAGGGGGGAATATCTTGGCAGAAATGTGAACATAATTTGGTTTGTCCCTACCCCACAGGCATCCTGCATCTGGAGCTCTAACTAGGAATTCTGGTTGTAGTACCCTTGGATGGTACCAAGTGGTGAAGTGCTGTTGGACCACATAGAGATGTCGGCCTAAAGACAGACCCAGGGAGGAAGGGTGTCCCTCCAATGTCAGTGACAAGAGACAAAGACCTAGTTACAGCTCTGTCCCAGATCCATGTGGAGAACTCCAACATTTTGCCTTGCTTTGCAGGTCTAATTTCACTCTAAAAATCTGAAAGATACCTATCAATAGATCAGGGGCCAAGGAAGCTGGGTAAAATGACCACCTTGGACTCCCTGGAGTTTTCTCTGTCACTCTTAACTGCTCTGGACTTGCCTTCTAGAAGCCACTTTCCATATTCCGTTTTCTCTAAAGCTATCAGTAGGAAATGTTTTAGTTTTGAGCATTATTAACTGGATTAAGCAATTCCTAGGAATGCCATCAAGGCAGCTAGGTGACTCAGTGCATAGAATGCTGGGACTGAAGTCAGGAAGACCCGAGTTCAAATCCAGCTTCAAATACTCACTAGCTGTGTGACACTGGGCAAGTCACTTACTTTCTCTTTGCCTTAATCTACTGGAGAAGAAAATGGCAAGCCATTTGCCAAGACCCCATGGACAGTACTGATGTGCTATCGTCCATGGTGTGACAAGAGTTGGTCACAACTGAACAGTACCACATAGTACCATTAACAGGCAGGAGAGGCAAAGAAAAGTGTAAGGAAGAAAGCCTGATTTTAGTGGAAATCTTTTGTGATTTGAAGTCAGAGCACCTGGGTTAAAAGCCTGGTTATGGTATTTGCTGCCTGTATGATCTTAGGCAAGTCACATCACTTTATTGGACTAGCTATGTGCCTAGCACATAGTAGGTACTTCTTAAATGTTTGTTAACCATCTATAAAATGAAAGAACTAGGATCGATGATTTCTATGGTCGTAGTTCTAAATCATATGATTTTTTTTAAAGGCAACCAGGGTAAAATGACTTGCCCAGGGTCACAAAGCTAGTAAGTATCTAAGACCAAATTTGAACTCAGGTTCTCCTGACACCAGGGTCAGTGTTCTCGGTACTGCATCACCTGGCTGCCCCTAAATCCTATGATCTTAAAGAAAGCAAAAGAGCAAAGGAGAAAGGAAAAAAGGAAGACAAAAAGTCAGTGTGGGAGGGTAGAATGGAAAACATTCAACAATGACTTTGGATGTCATTCAATGTCACCATTTCCTATTATTGTCCTTTAGCAGGAGTTTTTAACCTTTTGTGTGTGTATGTCTCATGGACCCTTCTGCCAATCTAGTGAAGCCTATGACTCTCTTCTCGGAATAATATTTTTAAATGTGTAAAGTAAAATACATAGTATTACAAAGGAAATTAATATTATTGAAAGACAGTTTTCAAAATATTAAAACAAAACAAGATCACAGACCCCAGGTTAAGGACCCCTTGCCCTAAAGGTGGATCTGAGTTAGCAGTTTTGTCCCTGAAACATAGAATATTAGACTCTTAATGCTGTGAAGTACCTTAAGTATAGTATATCATCTGAAATTCTCTCTCATTGACCTGGACAGTTGCAATTGCCTCTAACTTCCAGTCTCTACCCTCTCTAATTCAACTTCCACAGAACTGCCCAATAAGTATTCTTATAGCACAGGTCTAGACCTGTAACTCCCCTGCTCAAGAAGCTTTAATGACTCCCTATTGTCTCTAGGACAAAGAACACATGCCTCTGGATATAAAGCCCTTTACAGTTGGACTCCAACCTATTTTTGCAGGCTGATTTCATATTAATCCTTCAGGTCAAGACGGGCTTACTTAATGCTCTTTATATACAATATTTTCTCACCGACATTTGTGCTTTTACAAATGTTTCTCCTCATACTTAAAGGTCTTCCCACTCATCTCTAAGTCTTGGAGATCCAATTTCCCTCCATCCTTCCAAATTTCAGCACAAGCTCTACCTCTGAGAAGAGTCTGTATTTTTCTTTGGTCCCCAAGTTTAGAATCCCACACTTCCCAACACATTAAAATCACTTTGTACGTATTTTTACTGACTGATCTGTGCATATGTTGCTGACTCCTTGTACAATGTAAGCTCAGACCCAGTTCGTTTTTCCCCACTCCAGACTTGTATATTGTCCCAGGGACTCTCAAAAACCACTAGTTGAGTGATAAAGCATCAGAGTAAGGACTAGATGAGTGCTGAGGGACATGTGCTTTGGAATATGCCCAGTCCAGCAAACCAGACATTTCTAGTCTCTCACTCCCATGATCCTTGTTACATATGTACGTGGGACCTTATTTTTTTTTAACCAGATCTGTGAATTCAAGGGGGTGTGTTCAGTTGTTTCAGACTCTTTGTGACCCCATTTGGGCTTTTCTTAGCAAAGATACTAGAGTGGTTTGCCATTTCCTTCTCCAGCTCATTTTACAGATGAAGAAACGGAGGTAAACAGTGGTAAGTGACTTGCCTAGGCCCACACAGCTAGTAAGTGTCAGAGTTCAGATTTGAATTCAGGTCTTCTTGACTCCAGGTCTAGCACTCTATCCACTGTGCCATCTGTTTGCTCAAATTCAAAGGCATAGAGATCTCCAAATGAGGATTTCCTTCTACCAAGGCAGATAAACACCTGCTCTGAAATAACATATGTAGTGATAACTTTGAACTTACTCTCCCAGAGTAAGGCTGGCTACATCTCCCACTCAGGCTTCTAGAGGTCAGGAGTATCTCTTCTCATACTCTGTGCTATCCTGGACAAGCCCCATCATGTAGTCAGGACTCTGAACTCACTCTCTCATCTGAGACTGACCTGTGTCTCCTCTGTCTTGATTTGCCCTGAGATCTCATTTATTCCCAGTAAAGAGTTCATTCACTCTTGTATATTTTCTGGTATATTTTAGGGTGCATAATTTCTCTAATTTCTGCTTCTTGTCTGCTTATTCTCTATTTATGGTGGTCTTTTATCTAACTAGTCTTTAGTGGGAAAGAGTTAAAATAGCAAATGTAAACTAAGCTATGGTGATCAGGGAAGAGGCTTTTGTTTTGAACCCCTAGATTGTACTTTTAGATCAGCAATATTGAGAGGGGGGATCAGATAGCTGTAATTCAACTCTGGTACCCATTTCTGGGGGGCAGCTAAATGACACAGTGGACTCAGTTTCCTCATCTGTAAAAGGAGCTAGAGAAGGAAATGGCAAACCACTCCAGTATGTTTGCCAAGAAAACCCCAAATGGGGTTATCACTGAAAATGACCAAGCAACAACATCCCTTTCCTAGTGTGGAGAAAAGAATGCTTTGCCTTACGGCTTCCAGGAGCTTGCCTCCCCTCCTACCCTCTCAGTGGTTGTGTAGGCCCCTCCCTGGACTCTCCTCTTCTCCTTAGAGTTGATCCTGACCTCAGATCCTATCTGTTTACACCTCCTGAGAACCTTTTACTAAGTAAGGTCCAACAGATTTTGTAAATGGTCACATGAGGTATAAAAAGTTAAATGATTTGCTCAGGGTCACACAGTTTCACTTTTAGGATTTGAATTCAGGTCTTTCTGACTCCAAGGCTGAATCTTGATCCACTATCCAATGCTGCCTCCGCATCTTGTTTTTGTCTTTTTATCCTCAGCACTTAGCACAATGTCTGGGATGTGGAAGGGCATGGTAAGTACTTGTTGCATTAAACTGAGAAAAAGTAATAGAACTTTGTGGTGAATCTTGCTCTGTGAGCCTCATCTTCTTCATCTGTAAAATGGGACTAGTCATACTCATGTTACCCATTTCACTTCTTCATTGTGAGGCCAGTTCTTTGGAAAATGAATATGTATGAGCTGTTATTATTGCCAGGACAGACATCAATCCTTAGGAAAGACAAGGTGGATGTCTTGGCATTTTCTTCAAGCCTTTTGCGGACACCATCTTCCCACATGAAAGTTAAAATCCCTCCCAGTCTACCAAGCAGGGTCCCAGAGTCTGGGCCTGACAAATCCTTAAGGACAATTGACTTGTTGCCTCCATTAGAGAGAGGGTACCCCTTTCTAATCAGGGTAGGGCAGATCATAGGATAGGAGATCTAGTAGGATGAGACCTCTGGAGCCATCTAGTCCAAACCTCTCATTTTACAGATAAGGAACAGATGCTCAGGAGAGTTAAGTAATTTGCCCAAGGCCGTATTGTGAGCAAGCATCAAAGGAAGGATTTGAACCCAGGATCCTCTTACTTTCATCACCAGTGTTCTTCCCATCATACTATACTAGATTGGTAAAGGGTAAAAAAGGAATTGTAGTCTCCCCTTCACAGGATCATTGACTTAGAGTTGGTCATCTTGTCCAGCTCCATCATTTTGACAACTTGTGGCAAAGCTCTGATTGTCCTACCTGAGATGATTTGAATCCACATCCCCCAACTCCAAATCCTCCTCTTTCCATTACTACAGTTGAGAATTGCCGCTATGTGTGATATTACAAATTTTGATGAGACTGTAGGTCAAAAGTTCTTTGGGAGTGAGGAGTGCTGGTGAGCCATGATTCATCAGTGAAGGTAGGAGTTCCAGGCAAGATGGGCAGGAGAGTTCCCAGGAATAACAAAGTTCTTCCAAAGGATGGGCAAGGGCATGGAAATGGATGGATTCAGGTAAAAAATGAAGTAAGGGAGATGTTTAACCACACTATCCCATGCCCATCCAGGGCAAATAGTTACCACGCACTTCAGGAGCAGCTAGTGCAAGCAGTTGTCCCAAGGGCACCAAACTCACCGTCTGGCTAAATCTGCAACCCATGGATTAAGAAGTCAGACGAATAGTCAGCAACCCTTCCCACTGCCCCGTGGAAATGTGACATTTACCCGCCATATCTTCACTTGCCGGTCAGGTAAGACACTTGCCCAAGCAGCCCGGGTATAACAGGGAGGATCCTTCCCTCAGGAGATTTTTATTTTGCAGTTTACTAGGCACAGTCAAGGCACCAGGATTCCAAACTAGGAGCTGGAGGAAGGTCTCCTCCTCCTCCTCCTCCCATCCTTTTTTCCTTTGGAGTACAAAATATGAAACTTAGGCGGTAACTTCCAACCATTACGCGGACCGATAAGGTTCTCCACTCTGTGACGTTTTCAGGTTGTAAAGTCACAGCCCTTGGCTCAGGTGTAGACGCTGCGTTAGGACCGGAGGACTTGATAATGGATTGGGTCATGGGGGCACAGAGCCAGGAGCTTGCCAACATCCACTTGTCAACAGGAAGCTGGGATGCCACTCACTATTGCAGGGGATGCAAAAATTGAAGATATCGTCCCCTCCCCTCCCCCCCAGGTAATTATTTAGTGCGATCACGAAAAACCCTAGGTCTCCTAGGAAGACTTTCTGGGCCTGCTTTCTGTTTTCTGGATTCCCACAGAAGGGGTGGCACAGCCTTCGCCCGGGCTGGGAAGCCAACCTTTCGCTTCTGTGGCGGCTCAGAATTTTGCCCTGCGCCCTTGCCGCGCATCTCCTGGAAGGTTCACACATTCGCGATTGTCCCTGCCTGCTGCCCAGCCCTGGACTCGGAGCTTCGTTCGCCATTGGTCAGGTCGTCGCCGAGGGGCGGGGCTTCGTCAGCTGTTTGCGGGATGCCAGCGAGCGGGGGTATTTTGGAAACAATACCGCGCGGGCGGCGGCGGAGGCTGGCCTCCCTGCGCGCGCCGGCCGCCTGCGCCCCGTCGCCAGGTAAGCCCCCGGGGCTGGGGGGCTGACCGGCCGAGCGGGGTGCGGCGCCCCACGAGGGGCAGACGGCGCCGCGTGGCGGGGAGCGGGCTGCAGTGAGTGCCCCGTGGCGGGGGCAGAGCGCACCCGTGGGGGTCCGTGCCCCGCGGCAGGGAAGGCTTGGAGGGGTGGCCAGTGCTTGGGGGCAGTGCAGGGCGGAGGGAGGAGGAGTTACAGGGCTGACCCGCGAGGGGTGAGGTGTGAGCGCGGGGCTCGCTGGAAGGATCTTGGGGTGTCCTCTGCCCCAGGGGGTCGTTGGCAGAACAAGGGCTCAGATTGCAATGACCAGGGAAGCTTGGGGGTGCAGTGACTGTGGGACTTTGGGGTGTGGGGTGCCTTAGCTCTTTTTTTACATTTCTGCTCCAAAGTAGGGATGGTGGCGAAGAGTTTTGGGGTGCACTGCCTTCCAAGGGGTCTGACTGCTCCTTTCCAGCTTGGCTTCCTTTACCTCTTTCCCATCCCGGTCTGGGCACGGAGCCCCGCGCGCTCATCACTGGGCTTTGGCTCTGAACCCTGGCATCATAGCGCTAGAGCTGAGGCTCTTTCCTGGAGTTATCTTGTACTGTGGACCCGGGTCTGTAGTGTACACATGACCCCTGGTTTCTGGCAGCGCCAGGGACTTCAGCTGCCTAGTTTCTGTCTGTGCCCTCTGGGGCCAAGCCCAACTTTTGGAAGTCACTGTCACAGTTGGAAAAGGTTTGAGCAGGTCCAGAAGAGTGGATTTCACTTTGGAGTAACGGCTTACCTGGCAGTGTCTTCCTGGGGAAGCGGAGCCCTCTGGCTTAGTGTCCCACATCCTCAGTTCCATGGGGATCTCTTCCATCACTTATTCCAAAGTTTTTTCAGGGACCACTTGCCTCATCTTTCACCCCTCCCCCAGTCAGTGTACCACAACTTTTCTGGACTAGCCTGTACTGGCAGAGGAGGCTGGAGCTGAATCACTAGGGAAAGTCAGGTCAGGTAGGGGGAGTGGGGTTATGTACTTCCTACAGTAGAGAATGGAAAGGGTCTCTCAGGATTGCTGATCCAACCCACTCAGGCTACACCTCCCCCACTCACCCAACCCAGTCAATTTAGAACTGGGGCTTTGCCTGGAGGGTAAAAGCTGACAAGCTTTGGAGGAGAAAGAGTCTCTGTCTTTTGCCTGTGTTTGTGGGATCCCAGCTGTTTTAAAGGGAACCCTCTTTGGGGTTACTGTTATGAGATAAAGGCTGTCATTCTTCTGGGCAACAGGTAACCACCACTTAACTCTGGTAGAGCAGCCTCAGGTCAGTTCAGTTAGAAAGTTTGCATCCTGGTCCATAGGGGAAAGATAGATAGATAGATAGATAGATAGATAGATAGATAGATAGATAGATAGATATGGATAGAGAGATGGAGTCTGTGTGAGTGTGTGTGTGTGTGTGTGTGTGTGTGTGTGTAGGTAGGTAGGTCATCTATATGTGCCCTATGGCCCTTTTCATTAACAACTCCAATAACTGGGAGAGGGGAGTAATAGATTTGATGAAGGCAGAAGTATTTGATACTCAAGCTCTCCAAATTTAGATGTGATCTATTCAGATGCTTCAGAAAAACACAGTTCAGTTTGGATTGTGCTTGAAGGCAAGAAGTAACCTGGGAGACAGGAGTCCCGAGTTTTGTTTCTGATACTATCTTTGTCCAGCTTTGTGGCATGGCACTCCGTTGAAGAAAGGCCATTGGAGAGTATAGGTGACTTCTGCTTTTGGGCACTAGCAAAGCTAAGACACACTGTGGCACTGCAGTCACTGAATACGCGGTGTAGTAGTTATGAACTGTGGGAGTTGGGAAGTGGGTCACCCCAGGACTTCTTCTCTAAGCTGTCTGTCTGCTAAAGCAAGAGATGCTACCCAGACGGTATAGGTGATGCCAGAGACATGAGGCTGAGTTTTACTTCCTCCTAGGAGGCAGGATACACAGCTCCCAGGTTCAGCTAGGGACAGGCATGGGAACCCTTTGAGGTAGGGGATTGGGAGCTTGCAAGGAGCAGGTTCTAAAAGCTTCTAGATGATAAGCTCATCCTTCTTGTGGACTTCTGGAGAGCTGAGAGCTCAGTTCAGCCACTCTCCAGATTCAGAGCATCTTGTTGTGACTTAGGCCCTCCCAGGAATCTCACCACTACCAAACCACCCTCCAGTGTCTATTGGTGAGTGTTGAGCAAGTGGGGGCGGGGCATAGGGGAAAGTTAGTCGGCTGGGAGGGACTTGAGCAGGTTCTGGAGCTGGAAGCACGGCTTCGAGGTTATTGTTGGCTTTTGTTGTAGTGGTGGTTGCTCAGCCAGGAGTTTAGCTCTGCCTGAGTGTGGTAGTGAGCTCCCTAGGGCGGGGATTATGCTTTTTTCTCACTTGTAGAGAACACTGTGTCTGGAGCCTGTTTGGGTGACCTTGCACTCCTGGAGCAGGTGAATGACTTGGGTCCCTTTTTTCCCTCCCACTGCTTTCATTGTTTACCATTTCCTAAATACCCCATAGCAGCACCTAGACTCTGTAAGCAAGTCTCATAGCAGCCAAAATAGCCCTTGCCAAGAGCACTCACGGTCTGAACTCCACAGACAGGCCTGTTCAGGAAAAGAAGCCAAGGGTAGAGGAGGCTGTGGGCAGCCTACTAGAGGGACCAGGTGTGTTGGGCTTTTTCCAGGTAGTTTGAGGGGGATTTTTTTGTCTTCATTTATAGGTTTCCTGTGCCAAGACTGTATGTCAGCAGTCCCTGACCTTATCTTCCATTGGCTAGGGTAGAGCATGGAGAGCAGGGGCATGAATCATCCAAGGGGGGTGAGGAGTGGCACCCCAGACTTGACCGCCTTTCTTTTGCAGGAGAGATGGAGCCTCCTCGTTATGTAGACGAGCTGGAGGACGAGGTGTTCCACCCGGAGGACTCAGAGCCTGGTGCTCAGCCAGGGGGCCTGACCTCAGCTGCTCTGTTTGCCCAGAGTCAGCCTGACTATATGCTGGATGGGCTGCAGCTTTTCCCTCTCACCCATTGCTGCGGCCCAGGGCTTCGGTCAGTTGGCCAGGAAGACAAGGCCACTCAGACCCTCAGTCCAGCATCCCCAAGCCAGGGTGTCATGCTGCCTTGTGGAGTGACTGAAGAACCCCACCGACTTTTTTATGGTGAGTTTGACAGCCTTTTCCCTCCTGATCCTTCTCTCCTGAGTTCAAAGTAGAGGTAAAACTATCCCTTCTAATAAAGGTATGGCAGAGGGCCACAGGGGTCTTGAGTCCTCTCTTTTCTCCCTTCTGAGCCTTCACTTCTTTCTGTTTCTTGCTGGATCACTTGCCAGTCTTCATGAAGCTAAATTGCCGTGCGCATCATTTACCATTCATTTATTCCATCATCAAATAACTGAGCAAGTATTAGGTGCAAGGCACTACTAGGTGCAAAGCACCTACTAGGTACAAGTTCAGTGCTATGGGAATTTAGAGCAAGTATGCTCTCACTATTCTGAAAATACCCCTATTCTGGTACAAGAGGGGATTGTAGTAGGTGACTTTTAAGTTCTTTTCCAACAGGAACATTCTCTTTTTTCTGTATTCTAAAGTCCCTTTTAAGACTCAGATTATCTGTTACGCTGCCCAGTGGGTATGGTAGGCTTTTTTCCTTTGTAGAGTGGGGACAACTCAGTCTTAGCTGTAGTTGTGTCTCTCCCTGCCTCTGTACACCCAGGAGGGGCCTCTGGGGGAAGAAAACGACCAAGCCTTCTTAGTTTGGTGTGGGCATTCTGTCTGGGAGGAGAGCTAGAGCAAAGCCCTTGCTTAGTTATCAGTGACCTGTGGTAGTAAGGAAGGGGGGGAAGATGTAAAAGTGCTTCCCCACTCCCTCCGGCATTTATCACTTGGTTTGTTGCTACACTGCAGTTCCCTCTAGAAGAGAATGTTCCTAGGGGCCAAGCTTGGCTCCCAGCTTTTACTGAAGACTACTTGTGGTTGGAAGGAGAGCAGGAGAAAATTGCCAAGTCCTGGCGGGGTTTGGCTTCATGCTGAGATAAAGGCTGTTCCTCAGGAACAGGGTGGCTTAAATCCGGGCAGATCCCATTCCCATTACCTATATTTAAGGGGCATGAGGGCCAGGCATAAGGAGTAAGGTTAGGCATTAAGCCCATTTTTTTAGCTTAAAGAGGTTCTGAAGTTATCTTATGTGTATAGGATGAGGCACAAGACCTGTGAAGATTGCATTTCTTTCTAAAGGAACTGCCTTTCAGTGATAAGCCAAAGTAATTCTGTACAGAGTTGGCCTGAGTGATTAGAAAAGGAGGGGAGGGAGTGGAACATCTCTGATTTGAAGGATGCTGATAGTCTACATTCAGAGGGCATCCCAGAAGGCCCAGCCAAGGCTGCCTGCAGAAGGACCTTGTTTTCCCTGTGGCTGGAGGCACTCTCTTCTTGGTATTGCCTGAAGCTTGCTGGGGAGGTTCCAGGGAAGATCATACTCTGCAGTTGCACCTTTTGACCTTTTCCTCAGTCTATTGGAACCAAAAATCCTGGAGACCTTAAAAATTCCTTCTGGAGAGGGGCTTCATCCTGGAGTGAAATGAGTACTTCATTATGGTGATATCCAGCCTTACAAATAACTCTCAGATTTGTTACCAGTCTGCTCCTTCTGACCTTCTAGCCTAATTTTATACCCCGTTCCATCATTTACTCTGTGTTCTGTCGAAATTGGACTCTTTGTATTTTCCTGCCTCAGTGTCTTTGTTCACAGTGCTCTGTATACTTAGAATGCCCAACCTTATTCTTCTCCATCCTTTAAGGCTTAGTTCAGGTACCACCTCTATAGGAAGTTCCTCCTCATTCTTTCTCTCTCTCTTTCTCTCTCTCTCTTTCTCTCTCTCCTCCTCTCTCCCCCTCTCTCCCTTCCCACCTCTCAACCAGGTGTGATCATTTCCCTCTTCTCAACTCTTAAAGTAATGTTTTTATCTTTCTTGTACTCTTATCATGTTCTAGTCTGTGTCATCATTATTTGTGTGTCACGGCAGATATTGAGCTTTATTTCCCTTATTTCTTCTCCTACAATACAACATAGCACTTAGTGAGCACATCTATTCTCCTTGCATAAATTCTTAGTTAATTAACTTGGGCAAATAGATGAGAGACACCACCTACTATAGAGTCATGCCAAAGGTGAAATTTGTGCTCCTTGAATTTTGATCCAGCCTCCAGCATGTCCAGTGGAAAGAACACTAGCTCAAGAGTCAGAGGATCTGAGTTAAAATATGACCTCTGGTGCTTGATCCCTGTGTGACCTTGGGCAAATCATTTACCTTTCTTGAGCCTCAGTTTCCCCATCTGTAAAATGAGAGGGTTGGACCACATGGTCAATGAGATCCTTCCAGATTTGCACTTGGAGCTGATGCTTACTATATACCGGTGGATCTTGCTAGGCATTTGTGGTTGAGGCCCCCAGGAAGGACTCTGGCTATTGTGTCAAATGCTGGCTCATGTGGACCTTCTCTCTCCTGCTATCTTCGCAGGCAATGCTGGATACCGACTTCCCCTCCCAGCCAATTTTCCTGCAAGCCTGAGGCTTGGAGAGGAGCCCCCTGAAGAACAGTGGGAGCATCGAACTGAGGTTCAGATTGCCCGAAAACTTCAACGCATAGCAGACCAGTTCCACAGACTCCATATGCAGCGGGTAGGTATCAGCCAATGGAAGCTGAGCTTCAACAGATGCCAGGACCATAAGAATCCTCTGCTGCCTTTCTCTCATTCAAAATTCTCATCCAGACTTGGGCATCCTTCAGTCAGACCCTGGGACTCTTCCTTGACTTGGGAGTGCGCAGTTTCTGGGCAATGGTTGGGCTCCGTTGGGAGGAGCATCTTGAACCCTAGAGAGGAAGAGGTTCACCATGATGCGGAGACAGGAGCTATTGAAGGGGTTATAGTGAGGTGGGAGCTACAAAAGGGCTGAACAGCACCTTGGTCACAATTGCCACCTCTCCATCTCCTCGACCCAGTAGTGTCACCCCTGTGGATTGGAGTGGATGCTCAGTCCCCACCGCCTGCTCATGCATTCAGAGGAAGTACAGCAGAGGGAAGGTTAACGCAGGCAGTGGGGCTCCAGCATGGGAGGCTGTGGAACCGGTTGTAATTTGACACTTTCCAGCTGGGGAGGCTGCCTGATCTGATGTCTCTGTCTGGGAACCAGGGCCAAAGGACTCAGGAGAAAATAGTACCTCTGAGAATCCCTCCTGGCCTGGGGCTTGGGGTGCCCAGTGGCAGCCCAGCAGCCCAGCCCTGGCACCACCACAGCAGAGCATCGCGTGTCAGCTAAGCATGTGGCAGAGTTAGTCAACAAAGGCTGTGGCGGCCGGCTGGCTCGTGCAGGAGGAGCTGTGGAGGGCCCTGGGCTGCCCCCCTGCGCTGGGCCTTTATGAGCCGGTCTGCCCAGCCAGAACACTTAACTCTTCCTCCCCTGGCAAACATTTTGGAGCGTTGCCTGGGCAGGGAGAGGTATCTCAGACTGATTCTGTATTAAAGGATATAATGTAGAGTGTGAATTCAAGTCATTTGGAAATTGAATTAACCAGTCTTTGAGGTGCACAGTCCTAATTGGTCTAAGTTAAGTCAGTGTAGCTGTGTGTTTTCCTCCCACCTCACATAGTAAAGGATAATTTGCTTTGGGACATAAGATTAAGTAAGTGATTTCGGAGGTCTCAGAGAGAATGACTGACGTGTAGACCTTGTCTCTAGTCTCACCCAACTTTGGTGTCAGAGCTGAACAGTTGCTGGATCTTGACATATCTTTACTACTTGGCTGTGGTATTTTCCTGGGTGTAAGTCTGTGTAGGTTTAGATATGATTAGAATCTGGGGCAAGGGGAGAAAATGAGATAAAATATAGGGTTGCCAGTGTGGGTCCATGAATAGTTCTGGTTCTCTTGCTGGGTGTCATGGTGGGGGTAGGTAGGTTATGTCAGGACAGAAGCAGTTATACGATATTGGGCAGCAACATCAAGGTTACATCATTGAAGGTGACTTGGAATTCAGGTCTCTGACCCTGACCCAGAGTCCCCATCCTCTTGTTTCTACTCCAAGGACCCCAATTTGCTCTATCTCTTGGCCCCAAGAGCTTCCCTTTTGGCTCACACCCTGGGTCCTTGACCTAGTTCCAAGTTGGCCTAATTCTCTCCAGGCCTCCCTTTCCATCCTTACCCCTGTCCCCAAATCTATTCTCTCCATTACTGGATCTTCCACAGTGGTTTGGCAAGGGAGGAGCTGTTCAGATCTGTTCCTTCTCTGCAGTCACATTTTTAGAACTGGCCACACACGGGCTCCTCTCCTCTGGCTGGAAGGGATTCTCTTATAGTCTGTGTATCCAACAACTTCCTTGGTCTCCAGTGGTGGGAGCTGTCTGGTCAGTTATTTCTCCAGGGCATTCCTGTTTAACTAGTCTGGTGTGGGATCTGAATGTGAGCTGAATGCCTCCCACTCCTTCCTGGGGTCTGGCTTGTACTCTTGGCTCCACTTTTGCCCAGTTGTCTGACGCCTTGGTGCTATATGAACACATTTTCACCTAGGGAGATTTCCCCCTCCAAACACACCTAAGAAAAGGTAATAGGGAATCCTGTCTTCCCAGGGCTTGGCTGCAACTAAAGTTCTTCCACCCTCCTACCTCAGTGCCCAAACTCTGGCTCCTAAACAGGAAAAGGTGACCTAGGAGTTGAGAGTGGCCCCTTTAAGAGCACAGAATCAACTTCCCAGCCCTACTTGGTCTCTGAGCCAGAGCACTCACCATTCAATCTCAGTCTGGGTTGCTGACCTCCCAGGGCCCTGGCCATCTCAGCTGGGGGGAGGGGAAGCAGGGTCCAGCCTTCCAGGGAAGCCAATACTGAGTGTTCAATGGATAGACCCTGACTGATCCTCCTTCTCTCCTGCCAGTGGCTTTGGAGTGATTTTAAATTTTGACTTTCTAACCTGTTTTCTCAGCGCCAACATTATGTAAAAGCCAGGCCCTAATGTTATTTCTTTTCTTTTTGAAAATTTCCACTAGCATTTCTTTCTTCCTTCGCTTCCTCCTTGTTCTAATACCAGGCTCTGCTTCTGCCTCTGGTGCCTTTGGGGAAACTAGGAGTCTAGTAACACAAGCAAAATGGTGACAGATAATGTTACTTTTGGACCTTTTAGAAACTGACTTTAGAAAGCAAGGCATTTTTTGCATTGGTTTTACTACTGACGGGCATCTCACATCTTCAAAGCACCATTGTCTTTATCCCTTGTGACCCATTCTTGCTCATGCTCTTTTCTTGCAGGCTGAGAAGTTGAAGCCATCAGTGGGGAAGGGATTTGGGACTAGGAACCCCAGGCTTTTGCATATTCCCTAGAGTTGTGCTCTTTCTTCGCCTACTTGGTCTTAAGTTCTACTTGTCCCTTCCTACGACATGGCCAAGAGGTAACCTGTGGCTTTGGCCAAGGCTTTCTCCCATGGAGTCAGGATCCAGGCTCTGGGAGATCATAGGATCATAGATCTAAGGTTGGAAGGGACCTCTGAGGCCTTCTGAGTTACACAAAGTCACACAGGTAGAAGAGTCAGAGGTGGTGTTTGAATGTAGGCCTTCTGACTCAGGGCCAGGGTTTTCCTTCCCAGGTTGTTTTTCTTTCTTTCTTTCCAAAGAGATTTTGACTTTAAATATGTTGTCAAAATAAATGGATAGACATTGCCTGCAATACCTCCAAGGCATCCTTCCTCCTGTATCCCTTCTGTCTCTAGGGGAGCAGGTTCACCCTTTAGCTCAATTCCTGAGTAACATCAGTTCCACCAAGATCATGGCCAGGTATGGCACGACTGCCTCATGAGTCCAACTTAGACTCCCACTTCCCCGATGGCCTGTTTGTGGAAGGGGCCACTCTTTGCTTCTTTGGGGTATTAATGCTGGACTGACTGCAAGACCTGGTTTGGAACCTTGGCTTTAGAATAGTGAGGTGCCAAGAGGCCCCCCTCCCTTTTCCAGATGCTGTGAACAGAGGAGTCATTTGGATCCTCCAAGAGAAACTGAGGCAAAGACAAACAGCTTCCCCTTCATCTTGTGGTCAGCCAGTTACAGGATGTCTACACATACGCCACAGTCCAGGTGGTTTTTTTTTTTTTTTTAAGGAAGCTTCAGTGTAGTGGAAACAGCTCTGGATTTACTATCCAGTGACTTTGAGTTTGATGGATTGCTATTTTCTCATTACCTACAAAGCCTTGGACGAGTGACTTAACCTCTGGCAACCATTGTCTCTTCCTCTGTCACTGGATGAACCCTAACTAAGGTTCCCTCTTGCTCTAAATGCCTCATTTTTGGCCCCTGGTGGGATAGATTGGCATTGAGTGGTGCAATCAGAGGGAGAGAAGTCCCAGCTGTGTGGTAGGATCCCTAGGAAGGATGAAAGGAAATCTAACTACCTTCTTCCTTCTTCGATCTTGAGACACTTTCACTCTCCATGTTAAACTGGGTATCTATTTTATATTCCTAGTTTCTCTGTCTTCCCTTATTCTTTCTGTAAAGTCAGAGAAACCTTCTTACAATGGGGAGCTATGGGTCAAGGTCAGAAGGCTAGATGAATTTAGGGATGGATCTGTAGAGTAGAGGGTGTGGAGCTCTCAGTGTGTCACCAAATGGAGTCCCAGCATGGAAATTGTCTGAAATACAATGTAAACTCCTTAAAGGCAGGGATTACTTAACTTTTTTTTCTTTATCTCCCTGGTGTCCAGCACATGCCTAGCTTACAATAGGCGCTTAATAAATGCTTATTGGGAGATTGATTTAGCCGGCCACAATCTCTCTGATAGCTTTTCATTTGAAGACTTGGCTTATTTCCCAAGCCGCATTGCCCTCTGGGGACTGGTGCAGTTGTGATGGTGGTCATTTAGGGACAGCAAATCAAAGTCCAAGATATGCCTGCTAATGGCTTTTTGGGTTTTCAAGGCATATGGAGGCCGAATGTAGTATTACCTCTTCCTACCTGCTTAGAAGCCCTGTGTGTCCTGCTAACTGCATAACTCCTTGATAACATCCCTGAATTGATGAAGTATACTATACAATCCCTGAGGTCCAGTAAGGGAACCCAGAGTTTGGCTACCTAGGGTTGACCTTGGTGATCTCTGCAGTCATGTGTTCTTCCTTCTCTGGAAGAGGGTAGAAACATTTCCCAGCTACTTTGATAGATACCTTGCTAGAACCTCCATAGAGAGGGATCCTTGCTCCTTATAACACAAAGACTAGTTCCCATGCTCTGGTCTACCTTTGCTCCAACACAGCCTTGCATGAAGGAGGGCATGTATGGCTCAGCCATCATGCATAGAGCTGATGGTGAATGGGTCTCATAGTCCCCCATAGAAGAGGCTTGTGGACCTCTTTAAACCTTGGGACATTTCCTGAAGATCTCATGAAGCTAAGGCACCCTTGGCTTCAGGACGGCTGACTAAGCAAACTTAAAAGGCTATAGAAACCTAGAAACTGTTCATTGGCTTGCACTGGGGAATTAATGCCTCTCTGACCAATCTGACAGACATCGTAAGTATAATTGCCAGTAAGTTCTTAGAAAATTAATTTTGTATGAGGTTTCACCCATGCTATAAACTAAAGCTTCCTTAGGCCACTTTGATAACAGGTATTTTTTTTTCCAGAGGGAGTTAAAAAGTAAGTTTAGTTTGAGGCATAGGCCTTGCCTACAGTTCATATAAGAGGTTAGGCACCTTGAGGGAGAAATCTTATAGGTGACCAGGTATAACCTCAGATAATTTATGGTGCAGGTTGCTTCCTGTCTCTTAGAAGAGGTGGTGGTCTATAGGTGTGGAGTGAAGCGTACATTTTCAGGCATGACCAACATTTTGATTTGTTTTGCTTGATTATCCTGTTTATTACAAGAGAAGATTCTTAGGCTAGGGAGGTGGTAGAGAGCTGTGGGGAGGGAAGTGAAGAGTGATGAAAAGAGTGTCAGTGAAACATTTTTTAAAAGAGAGAGAAGGCCAGCCTACACTGTGGGCTTGTGTGGTGTATTAGACTTATCAGTGACTATTTTGCCCAGGGCCTGGCTCGTTAGCTTCCTGGCCTTTTAAAACCCTCCCATTGTTGGGTGTTTTTTTCTAAACCAAGACTCTGGCTTGCACTATAGCTTAGCCTCTAAGAGGGGGTGGTCCTTGGCTGGGGGCAGGAAAGACTCAGAGACTGATGAGTAGTCTCTAGGGAGTCAGCCCCTGCCACTGGAGTGGAAAGCCTGCCTGGAGTACTTCAGAGAGGTGGGGTGGAAGGGAGGATGCCGGGCAGGAGTGGAGGTGAGGGGGTGGGTGGGCAGAGGGGTAGATGTTGAGAGAGGCCGTGCGTGAGAGCCCGGGCTTCTGGGCCCTGTGTTTGCTCTGTGGCTGGCTCTGTTTATATCGATGGCTATATTTAGCCTCTGAGTCATCTGTGTGGCTGACAAGGGGCCGAGTTCCCCACAGGCTCTGCACCTGACAGCTCCTCCTTCAGTGTTCCAGGAGACGGGGCCAGTTAGTTTCTCCCCACCGTGATGGGTGTGTGCATATACTTGTACATATGTGGCGGGGGGGATGGGCAGGAATTATACTGGTATGCTCAATAGGAACAGAGGTAAGGATTTGGCTGGGATTTTAACCTGTGTTACTTACTGGTGGCAAAAAAAAAAAAAAAATACCCTTACTATTCCCACCATGACCAGAACAGTGTATATAGGAGAGATGGGAACTGGAGCCTCCTCGCCTGCTTAGGTTTGCAGTATCCAGGAAGGAGAGCCCCAGTGGGGAAGGAACCAGCTAGCCACAGGGACCATTGGGAGGAGCCCAGTCTTACCTCCCTGCAGCCTTTGAATCCAAATAACACCCTGCCCCCCAACCCCCACCCTGTGGAGTCAGAGGACCCAGGTTCAGATTTACTGGGCATGTCACTTAATTCCTCTGGGCCTCAATTTTTCTTATCTGTGAAAGGAAGGAGTTGGACCAGATGCCCTCTGGGGCCCATTCCAGCTCTAAATATTATTCCTACCCCGTGTCCTAATTCTGTTCCAGCCTCCTAAGAGTCTTCTTCACTTCCCCATTTATAGACCAAAGGGAAGTAAGGCATCGATGGGGGCTTTTAAAGAAACTGGGCATGGGACTCTATAGCTCCTGCCACTGAGACCCATACCCAGATTACCCTGTTACCTAGCCCAGCCACGTGATAAGGTGATGAGGAGAGGAAGGAGGGCCTGTGGTTTTGGGGGAGAGGAATCGATCCAGATCTTTTCACCTCTCCCCCATCCTCTTTAGCACTCCCTTGTAGCCACCCCATGACACATACCTCACCCCGTACCCCAGCCAATAAAGTCAGCCTTTTGGGTTGGGTAAGAAGGGAAGCCCAGCTGCTGCTGGGCATGAGAACGGGATGTCCTAAGGCTGCCCTCTCCTCCCCGTGAGGCGATTGGTGTTGCCATGGAGGCAAGTGGCTTCCCCTTCCTGTAGGCATAGCTGTCAAAGGACACAGCTCTTGGCAAGGTGGTTTTTTTTTTTTTCTGTTTTAGTATAGTTTTTTCCCTTAGGGTAGAAAAACTTAAATTTTAAGAAGTGTCCTCTCAATGTGTCTTTGCTGGCTGGTCCATTTCCTGCCCAGGGTCTGTACCTGTGGGATTCAGTCTTCCCTCGAAGAGTGTACAGAATTCTCCAGGCTTGATGCCAGGGAAGAGAGGGGAACAGAATGGGAATAGCTCTATGGTCTGACTGTCTAGAGAAGGGAGAGAGTGATTCTCTGGTGGGCCTTGTAGCCTGAGGCCTCTTTCAGTAGGATCATAGATAAAAAGACCTGAAAGAGCTCTCCAAGGTAATGTAGTCTAACGCCCTCATTTTATAGTTGAGGAAACTGAGGGTCAGGGATAGCAATATGTTATTTGCCCAGAGTCCCACAGGTTATAAGCATTAGAGACTGAATTTGAACCCACATTCACCAAAACCAGTTCCCTTTCCCATGCTGAGGAAATTTATGAATATGAAGATAAGGCCCATTCTTGCCTTGGGCTCCATTTCATCCTTCACTAGTCCACGTTGCAGCTAGGTAGAAAGAAAAGAAGGAAGGAAATCAGCATTTATTAAGTGCCTACTGTTCAGCTAGGTGGTACAATGGGTAGAGCACCAGGCCTGGAGTCACGAAGATCTGAGTTCATATCCAGACTTAGAAACTTACTAGCTGTGTGACCCTGGGCAAGTCACTTCACCCTGTTTGGCTCAGTTTCTTCATTTGTAAAATGAGCTGGAGGAGGAAAAGGCAAATCCCTCCAGTGTCTTTGCCAGGAAAACCCCAAGTAGAGTCATGAAGAGTCAGACATGACTGAAAATGACTGATCAACAACAACAGTTCACATTCCCCAAATATGATTAATCACCAAGCATTTATTAAATGCCTACTATGTACCAGGTAGGACTGAGTACTGGAGATACGGGGCATAAGTGAAATAGTCCCTGCCTATCAAGGCACTCACATTCTGTTGTATACAGGTAGAATGGAGAGTCACAGATTTAGAACTGACCTTAGAGGTCTAGTGAAACCCTCTCAGTTTATGAATAAGGAATCTGAGGTCCAGAAAGGTTGAGTGACTTTCCTAAAGTCACTCATGTCAAAAGCAGCAGATCTGGGATTTTCTGTTTTTCAATGATTTTATTTGTTTTCAGTGTTTTCCAATCACTTCCATATATCTTAGGTTTTTCCCCCCTTTCCCCTTACTTCCCTACTCCCTCCCTGAGACGGCATACAGTTTTATATAGGTTTCGATCTGAGAGTTTCTTCAAGTCTTTTGAGTCGGATTTTCCTCTGACACTGTTACAGCTACAGGGACCTTGTCCTCAGGAGTTGGCTAGGGTTCATAGAGATGGAGAAAAATAGAATGAGATGGTGTAGACCCGTTCCTGAAACATTCACCTGAATTTTCAGAAATGGAATCATGTTTCCCACGTATTTGCATTATAACTTCATGCATGTTTTATCTCATTTTCTGATTTTCTTTTTATTAAGCCATGGCTCCTTCATAGTTTACTATACTACACTTTGAAAGTATACTACAGTATACTTTACTATACTTGCGTTCCCAGTCTCTTTATTAAACAGTTATTGCTCAGGAAACAAATTCCCTTAAATGCTACTTCTGTGACTAATTCTTTGGCAAAGATGGGACAATCTGCTTATCGCTAACATAGTTGGGGTGGCGAAAACTTAAATACCAGTACTTCTAATTAGCTGTGTGATCCTGACCAAGTCCTTTAACCTCTTGAAAGGCTCCAAGTTAGACTAGAAGTAGCTCCCATCCTTCCAACCTCACAGGACCATTGTGATGAGTGAATACATTACATGGAAACAACTCGTCATATATCAAGCTCTTTAGAAGGCGATATTATGAAATGTAGGACAGCATCTCATATTTGGAGGGTACCTTGGAGGCTGTCTAGTCTAATCTTTCATAACTAAACAATCTCTTTTGCAAACTACTTGGGAAGTGGTCATCTGGCCTTCGTTTGATGCTCTACACTGAAAAAGTGGGGAGAGCTAGCCAATTGCCTCTCTAAACTCATTCCACTTTTGGTTAATTCTTATCATTAGGAAAATTTTCCTTCTATTAAGCCTAAATTTGCCTGTTTGTGACTTCCTTGGAGTGTTCCTGGTCCCACCATCTGGGACTAATCAGGATGTCTTCCAGATGACAGCCATTCAAATCCTTGAAGACAGCTGTCATGCCCCACCCTCCCTAAACTCTATTAAATACCTCCCCCCCACTCCCGCCCCAAGTCTTCATTTCTCCAGACTGGTTGTTCTCAGTTCCTTCAACTTATCCTGCTATAGTATATAAATATAGATAAATAAATATATCCTGCAACATATGATCTTGACTTCCTTCACCCTCTGAATGCTCTTGGCTTATCAATGGCCATCCTAAAAGGCCATGCGCAGAAATGATCACAATACTCCAGATATAGTTCAGTGTGGTCTTTAAAAAGTTTGAAAGATGGAATTAGTCATTTCATTAATAATGCTAGAATTTTAATAAAAGGTCTGAGTGCCAAAAACAATCATGGTGGTGGGCTCACATCTTATATGCCCTTGGAAGAGCAGTGTTCCTGAGAATGGCAGTCAACTCTGATTGGATAACAATTGATGAAAAAATGGATATTACAAGGAAGGACTGAGAGTGACATCATGTCACTCTTGGCCAGAGAGACCATCCCTATACCCAGACCATCCCCAACCTTGGGCAATCTAGATGAAAGGATCTATCTCCAGCCAAGCTTGGAGTGGGATTCCTTGTAAGGTTGGGGAGGGTTGGAGAGAGGACAAAGCTAGCTTAATCTTCAAAGACTGAGGTTTTGAAATCAGGACAGTAGAAAAAGGGGAGAATTTTGGATCTCCCTACATCGTTGGTTATTCATTTCTCTTACCAGGTAGGACAGAGTATGGTAGGACTTTTCATTTCCCTAACTGAGGTTACCATCCCTGTGACCATGGAGCCTAAGATCCATTTAACTTTCTAGGCCATATTGAATGGTTGAGAATCCTGAGATCTGGAGAGGTGAGGATCTTGCAGTAGATGGTGGGGAAACGTAAGAAAGTTATCACACTCATGAAACTATCCCGGAACCTAAGTAATAGTAATAATGATAGCTGATGTAGCTCCTGTGCTCTAAAGTTTATAATATATTTTTTCCCCCTACTTTATTCTGGACCTATATTTTCCTTGGAGGAGAGTGCTTCTTTGTGAGGAAGTTCCTTCAAATAATGCAGATCTGCCATCTGTAGTCTTAGAGAGGCAGCATCATGTGGCCTCAGAGTTTGGATGGCTAGGGTTCAGATCTTACCTTTGGCACATACTGACTGAATGACCTTGGGCAAGTCAGTGTGTGTCCCAGGCTGCTGCCTTACCTCCGTTGTCTCATCTATTTTGGAATTTCAACGGTTGAATTTTCTTAAAGTAAGCCACACCTGTATTTTTTCTCCTCCTTTGTATTTCTTTAGGCTTATGAGTGCCGTTGAGATATAAGTGGCCATAAAATATATACAAACTGGTAAAGAGAGGAGAAGCAGATCCTGGTAATCAAAGTGGGAACTAAGATCCTGTATACTGAGGGCAGAGTATGTAGTCTCCATTCCCTCACACAGAAGCCTTATAGGTCAGGGCAGGGTTTAGATTGTCAGATAAAATGAACCACCACATTTCTTTTTTTGACTAGTTGGCTTTTCCCATAAGCAGTGAATATAGTGTATTATAAAACAAAATCATTCTTTTAATACTGCCTGACATAGTTTTTGGCCTTGGCAAGGGGTTTCTCTTAGACTAATTTTTTTGTATTCCAATCCATAAGTGACTGATTATTGGGTGCTTGCTTTGTATGCTTGCGTGTTCTGGGTCTTGAAGAGAGAGTGATGAGGAGGCAGCAGGTGGTTATTGGAAAGATCCACCAAGTCAGAAGACCTGAATATGAGTCCCCAGCTCTTCCATTGAAGACTTTTGTGATTGACGAAGTTATTTAACCTCTCCGAGCGTTATTTTCTTTATTTGTCAAATGAGGACAATAATGCTTACGCAGTTGTCTTTAAGATTGAATATGTGTGGAAGCACTTTGTAACCATTCTACCAATTGCTACCTGTGTGGTTTTGGGTGGGCCTCAGTTTCCTCATCTGTAAAATGGGGGTTGGATGAGAAGATCTCAAGTCCCTTACAGCTCCAAATCTATGATTCTAGCCATCATGTATTATATAAATATACGTTTATTTATATGAATATATATCTACACATGTGTGTGCATGCATGCAAATGTAATCATTCCCTTTCTTCATTTTCTTCATCTCACTTGGTCAGGAGTTCTTAATTAGACCCCTTTGATAGTCTGGACAAGCCTATGGCCCCCTTCTCAGAATAATTTTTTTTGGGGGAAGGAAATGCTAAATTTCAGTCAAGAGTTCATAAAAATAAAGATATAATTTTCTTTTTTCCCATCCAAGTTTATGGACCCACTGAAATCTATCCATGGACTGTGTGGATCCCAGGACCTCTGCTCTAAATGAGGCAGACAAGCTTCTAGACAGAAGGAATGGTGATCTGGTTGCTGGCCTAGAATGCCTCAGCCAGTACTGGTCATGCTGTCCTGAATACAGAAACTACCCTGTTTTGTAGTGGTTCTGTTCCATTTGTTGACTGCTTCAATTGGGGGCCCCTTCAAACATGTCCATAGGTTGGAGAAGATCCATTTCGAATCTGCCCTTGACTAACAATATGACCTTGACCTAACTTCATTTAGCCTTAATTTCCCCAGCTGAAAGATGGGGATGATAGAGTAATACTTACGTTGGCTGCCTCAGAAAATTGTTGTAAAGACTACATGAGGGAGTGAATGTAAAGTATTTTGTAAACTAAAAAGTTTTATGTGAAGATCATCTATTGCTAATGTATTTTGGACCTCACCTGTGATCTCAAAGGCATAAAGAGCTCTCCAAGTGGGGGAATTTGCTCTCCTAATGCAGAGCAGTCCCTGCTTGGCTACTGCAATTCTTAGAGAGTTGGGGGCAGATAGGTTGGTGCAGTAAATAGAGCTCTAGGCCTAGTTCAAATCTGACCTCTGACGCTTCCTAGCCCTGTGACCCTGGGCAAGTCACTTTACCCTGTTTGCCTCCATAAAATGAGCTGGAGAAGGAAATGGCAGATCCCGCCAGTATCTTTGCCAAGAAAACCCAAAATGGGGTCAGACACAACTGAAACAATTCAACAATTCTTAGAGCTACCTGGAGCATTGAAGGGTTAAGTGACTGCCCTAGAATCACACAGCTGGCATATATCCAGCAGGACTCTGAGGCCAACTCTATCTACTCCTGTCCACTGCCTTTCATTATAATAGCTGGTAATATAATGATGACAATTATTATCATTATATATATATTCTTTCCCTCAGTGCCTAAACTTGTCCTTCAGCATCCTGTTGAATGGTGATATAGAGGCAACTAACATTTATTAAGCGCTTACTGTCTACTGGGCACTGTGTTAAGATCTGGATTTACAAAGAAAGGCAACCCTCCCCCCCCCCCCCACAATCTCAGCTGTCTAGGAATCTAATGGCAGTGACAATGTGAAGATAACTATGTACAACCTATATACAGGATAAATTGGGGATAGTTTCCGAGGGAAGGCACTCAGGAGGCAGTGTGCGAGCTTTCGTTGTGAGGCCTGTTCCAGCCTGGTGTCCTTGGGAATGTCCCTACCACTATCCTTGGACAATGATGAAACTACTGGGACATTAGTTCCTTGTCCATGCCAAAGTCCATGCAGTGAGTCTGGATCTGTGGCAGCCTTCCCAAGGGGTCATGGTGATAGTTGGATGCCAAGTACAGACTCTCCCAGTCCCCGTTGCCCCTGAAGGAATCTGGAACAATAAACCTGACTCTGGTGCTGTGGTGTTGTTCAGCTCCCCTGTGTTCTTTTCAGAAAAAATTGGCTTCCTTCCTTCTTCCCGTGTTTCTCCCATTCCTTTCCCTCCAAACAGTTTTTCTTTCCTCAGTAGTTAAACCTCTTTGTTTCATACTTTAAAAAAAAAAATTGTTTCTTGTAATCAGGATCTTCTTTGATTTTTCTCAGCTCGAGGTGGCTTGGTTTCCTTTTAGGAAGGGCTTTTGGGGGCCACTTAATGACAAGGGAAGATGGAGTGGAATATGTGTGTATGTCTGTGTCTGGCTGTGCCCTGAGGGCTCATGTGAGGGCTATGTGCATATTTCTCAGTTCCCATTCTGTGTCTGTTACTTACTGCTGCTGACACTGTGGGGTTCAGACTGTGCCTGGATGATTTAGTCTGGTCTCCAGGCTCCTTTGAGGCCTCACCCTCCAGGGAGGGTGGGGCTAGGTAATGGAACTCTGAGTCAGAATCTTAAGAAGATAAGTGAATCACAAATCTAGAATGTTAGAGCTGGATGAGACTTCATTTTGCGTGTGAGGAAATAGACCTTTAGGTACAGATATACCTACCATCACATAGGTTGTCTGTGGCTGCACCAGGATGAGGATCATAGGATTTAGAACTCGAGGTTAGAAATCATCTGGTGCACCCTTCTCATTTTAAGGACACCAAGGCTCCCAATCTTAAGACTCACCCTCCATTATTCTTCCCCCTACACCAAATTCCCTCCCTTAGTTGTAAAATTGTCTCCTTTATTACCAACAAAACTAAGGAGATCCATCACAAATATTGCCATTTATCAAGGAAGCAGCATATCTCAGTGGAAAGTCTCGGATTCAATTCCTGATTCTGTCACTTACTAGTTGTGTGATACAGGCGAGTCATTTACGTTTTCTGGGCTTCAGTTTTCTCATGTGTAAAAAACGGGATATTGGCCTAGATGATCTATAAGTCCCTTCAGGTTCTAAATATATGATTTTATAATCCTAGGATGCAGTAAGTTTGATGTACAAACTAGGCCCTGGTAGTTTCTCTCTCACTTGAAGGTCTACCTGTGGATAGACTCCCAAAGGGGACCATGGTAGGAGGACTTTGGCTTTGTAGTACCTACTTTGGAGTCCATCAGTGTAGGAACTCCCTTCACACCTTCTCATATGATACATACATGTCTATTTCATATTTTCCCATAAGTCCTTCCATAAAGGGTCTATCTAATATGATGAAGTCAGTCAACTAGCATTATGCTCCTACTATGTGCTAGAGACTGTGCTAGTCACTAGGGATGCAGAGACTAAAATGAGACTGTTCCTGCCTTCAAGGAGCTCCTACTCTTAGCCTCTCTCTTATTCTTTTAGTATCTTGGAGAGAATCAGTATAATGAACATAGTAGGTGCTTTATTTTCTGGTCTCTTTCTGATGGGCTCACCTCCTTTTGGGGTTATCCTTGCCCTTGATAATGTATCTGTTGCCACTTTTTCATCCACAGGATCATAGAATTAGTGCTGCTGGAAGGGAACTTAGAGATCATCTAGTCTGACTTCTTCATTTTGCAGATGAGAACGCTGAAACCCAGATTGTTCTTGGTAACCTGCTCCATCTAATTTATGCCCCACTGTGTGTCTTTTCATTTCCCTTTGGGTTATGTGACATTTTCCTCCTGAGATCGTGGTGTTCTATGATGAAGCCTCACCACATACCAACATCCCTTGGAAGACTAAGGAGGGGTTCTTGCGGTAGCAGGCACTTTGCAAATTACTGAAAATACCGCACAACTTATTTCTTTGCAAACATTTACACAGCTCTTTTAAGTTTTGCAAAGTGCTTTATAAATGTCTCACTTAGTCCTCACAACAACCCTGGGAGGTAGGTGCTGTTATTATCACTCCTTAATTCCAGTGCTTTCCCTCCTTTAATTGTTTCCTATTTAGCCTGTCTATTAATGTTTGTTTACATGTCTCCTCCATTAGTCTGTAAACTTGAAGGCAGGATTGTCTTTTGCCTCTTTGTCTCCTCAGCACAGTGTCTGGCACATAGTAGACCCTTCATGAATGTATATTGATTTCACTTATTTTACAGATGAGGAAACAGAGGCTGAAGGAGGTTAAGTCACTTGCTCAGGGTCATACAAACTAGTAAGTGTATGAGGCTGGATTTGAACTCAGGACTTCCAGACTTCAACTCTGGGACTCTACTTACTGATTGCACCATGTAGGTGCAATTGATCAGGCTGATCTCTTCTGAATCCAGCTCATTTTTGTGTGCATCATCTGTCTCAGAAGTCCTTGAATAACTAACTATCTGAGAAGTATAAATACAGCAGGCTGCCCAAGTACTAGATTTGGAGTCAAAGGACCTGGGTTTAAGTCAGCTCTTGTCACTACTGATATGATCTCAGCCAAGTACTTTCACCCCTTTGGGCCTCTGTTTCCTTATGTGTAAAATAAGAAGGTTGGTTGGACTAGCAGGCCTCTCAGGTCCCTCCCAGCTCTAAATCTGACTGTATATACTCTCAGTAAGTAATTTAGGGCCTTGCCCTGTTGATCCTCCCTTTCCTGAATCAGCTTAGCCTTCCCTGATGGGCAGCAGTTTCAGTTCCTCAGCCGATTCTGCGTCTGCACACACAGCATGGCATTGTTCTCCAGAAATGAACTTCGAAATACTTTGGTTCCCAAGAACTCTTGGTGCTTTATAAGCCAGAATGTAGCTTCTCTGTTAGAGTTACCCATTATGAAGGAAGCCTTTCCTAACCCCACCACCTGCTAAGTTGCCTGCCTCCACACCCCCATCTCTATCACCTTGCATCCACTTTGTATACATTTATTTAACAGGATGGGAAGCTAGGAGGTGCATCTGTATAAATGAGCTGGAAAAGGAAATGGCAAACTTCTCCAGGATCTTTGCCAAGAAAACCCCAAAATGAGGTCACAAAGAGTTGAACATGACCGAACAGCAACTATTTAACAGGAAACTGGGGGCAGTTCCTCAGGGGACTGATTAAGGTGAGGGAGTTGGGGAATGCTGGTGCTTCTGTCCACCAATGGACTTTGTCTCCAACATTCTGATACACATTTTGGCTCCTCTGATGGAATGTAGGTTTTCTGATGGCTGGTACTGTTTCACTGTTTGCTTTTCAGCTCTAGTACCGAGCCCAATGCCTGATCCATGGTAGCCACTTAGTCAGTGTTTTTGGTGGCAGTTCGATAGATTCCCTATTGGGATTGTGAAAAATGTTGAAGCACATAGACACTTACTTGTATTTGTAGAAGATATGGATGAGGTAAGACAGCATATACCTCAGCGAGTAAAGTTAGAGATCTTGACAGGCTCAGAATAGTGGACTGAGAGGAACAGGATAAAATCTAATGGAGATACATGTGAAATCCTACACTTGGATTAAAAAAAAAATCTCCTTGGCAAGCATGAGATGGGCAAAGTGTGACTAGACAATCGTTCAATGCAAAGGTCATCCAGTCGGGATTATCAGTTTTTCACCTTTTTTGGTGGGGAAGTCTGGTGAATCCTATGGACCCTTCCTTTTCAGGAGAATGCTCTTAAATGCTTAAAGTAAAGTTCATGGACCCCAGAGTTAAACACTCCTGATCTTGGGGTTTTAGTGAGTCAGCTCTACAAAATGGCAGCCAAAAAAGCCAATGTGATTTTAGACTGCATTAAGGACAGCATAATGTCCAGAACATAGGAAATTCCATTGCACACTGTCCTGTTCAGACCACATCTAGAGTACAGTGCTCCATTCTGGGTCAACAGTCAGCGAGAGGGTAACCTGGAAGGCAGTTTGGTACAGGGGTCAGACCATCTTGCTGCTTCTGTACTCTAGTCTTGCCTCCGACCAAGTACTTCAGCTCCCACTTGGGGGTATTATGCTCCTGATTGGTGAGCGTTTATCTAGATCCCTTCCCACTAGATCCTCCACTATACGCTTCTATGATGCCATCCTCCTTCTCTGTTTGCACCCTCCCTTTCTACTGCTTATCATGAGGCCAGTAATCAAATCAGTACTGCCATTCCTGGAAGGAACATTTCACTCAGTTGTCCTGTGACTCCACTCATTATCTTTGCAGCTTTCTAGAACAGAACACTCTTCCCTACCTTAGCCTCCACTCCATGGTATTATGGTCGTCCCCACAGAAGGTAAGTTCTTTGAAGTCAGGAACCGAGTTGCTTTTTGTATTTCTCTTTCCAGCTTTTAGTACAATGTTTGGCACATGATAAATACTTAGTGAATGCTTTTTCATTTATTGACTTATTTCCAACCTAAGTGGCAGTTACTACCACTGTGACCTTGTCACCCCTAGGTCTCAGCTCCCTCCCTGAGAGGAAGAGGGTTGGCCTTGGAAGTATCTCCCAACTCCAAATCTATAATCCTAAGAACTCATGATGATGTTTCCGTTGTTCTTTGTTCTCCATGAGGACCAATGGCATTAGGAGGGTGAAGTCTTGATTTGCAAATGAATAGGATTTAAGTGAGGCAGAGCTGTGCAGAGTCACCAGCCTCACTGTCTCCTTCAGGGTCATCAGAGTCCAGCAGCAAGACATAGGTCAGGATGACTGAAGATGACCCTGGATTCAGTGGGAGATATTGGTCTTTTTGAGCTAAAGTCTTTTCCAGGTCTCAGTTTGTCTGAGGCCATGCTCATTCAGTGATTAAAGACTCCGTAAGAATTTGAGGCAAAAGATTGCCTAGTTTGCCTTCACAAAAGAATCAATTTTGAGAAAGGAAGACCTTCAGAGTTTCTGTTCAGAACAGAAACAATTGCTATTTACACTCACTCTGAGCCATCAAAACCTAATGACCAAGTGAGGCTTGGACTATTATTGGTAAATTAGTGAGAGCCAGTGTGTTTTGGAACCTGTGACAATAGAAGTCACGAAGGGCAGGCCTTCATATTTGAAGAAACTGGGAAGAGAAGACCCTGTAGAGGGAGGCATGGCAAGTATCTTGAAGTCTTTGAAAGGCTGTTAATTTGGAAGGGCATTTGATTTCTACTTTGCAGGTCAAGGAACTACGAGGGGACAGATTGAAGGTTTGGTTGACTAGATGGAAACCTTCTCATTGTTAGGAAATTACCTAGAAGTCTAATGGGCAGCCTTGGTAGCACATTCTCCTTCATATAAGTCTTTGACCATGGGAGATATTATAGTGGGGATTCTTGATAAATGTTAGATTAGATGGCAGTCTAAGCTTCCAGCCAAGATCCTGGAGATGGGTCAGGGGCACATCCTGGAATGCCATTCCAAATGTTTAGTCAACAGGGCCTAGACTCATAGCTCTATTACTGTAAGGGACCTTAGAGGTCATCTAGTTCAACCCCCTTGTTTTATGGATGAGAAAACTGGGACCCAGGGAAACAACTTGCCCAAGATCCTATAGGGAGTCAGCTTCATGGGAGCATTTGAACCCAGGTCCTCTGACTCCAGAGGCAGATGTTTCCCATCATCCTTTGCTTGCTGCCTCTGCTGTGGTTTTGAATTGGTTTCCTGCCATGTTCTTCACTCCCAGTGAGATGAGGGGGCAGGTGGTCTACTCTGATAGCACAAGAGGGTAGTGTGGTAGAAACAGAAGGATTCAGCTTTATTGTTTTCTTGGAGGTGGTGTGTGTGTGTGTGTGTGTGTGTGTGTGTGTGTGTGTGTGTATGTTTGTGTGTGTGTAGGAGAATGGGGGAAGTCTTCACCAGAGGAGTGGCAGGGATTCTGGTGATGCGACCTGACCCACCTGAGGAGCAGCTTTTCCTCTCGTCTCTCTCCTTTAAGCACTAACCAGATTTAGCACCTGTGTGCCTGTGCAGCTAGGGGAAGGTCTGCTTGGCTCCTGCCTGCCTGAATAGTCAGGTTTGCATGAGTCCTTTTTTCACGCTGCTTTACTCTAACCAGATTCTAAGCCTAGTGCATGTTTCCTCATTTACTGTCTTTGTTTACAAAATAGGAGGAAGTCAAGTCTCCCCCTGGCACGTATCTACTCGCCTCCTTCAGTGGCACATCCCTGTTTTCCCTTGGGTTCCTAAATAGGACTGCTAACCCTTTCTTCCCTGCCTATTATCCCTCTAGGGAGGGCAGAGGAATGCCATTGCCTACTGGACTCTAAGAGTTCTCCCCAAGGGCATCTGTGCTCATTTTGGTGAAACCACTCAGGCCAGGGACCTTAGAAGGTATCTTTTGTCTCTGTGGTCAAGGTCAAAGGAGAAGGAGAATCTAAGCAAGTTCACCTCTGCTAAGGGACAGTGTCAGAAAGGTTGGCTTGGGAGTTAGGAATTTTGGGATCAGTTTCCAGTTCTGCTGGAACTGACTCACTATGTGATTTTCAGGTCATCTGACTCATACCCTGAGTTGCCTGGTGCTATGGTCGAAGCCTTCTTTATAGAGAAGGTTCCAGTCCCTTGGGGAAACATTTTATGAAATTTCTCATTAAATGTCTGATTCGCTGACTGGGCCGTTGGAGAAGCTCCAATATATCGCGTTCCTCATTGCAGGTTCTAATGGGGCTTTCCACCATGTTCTCCCTCCAGGACACATTCCCCGAGCCCAGTCCTCTGGCTTGATAAAGAAAGAAGTCTGTCTTTCTTGAACAAAGACCTTCCTAGTCAATGATGATCGGAGGTGGAGGAGCGCCTGCTCTGTCCAGTCCCTCCTGAGCCCCAAGTACCTGTTTGGGTAGGACACCAGCAGGCGTCCTGGAGAACCCTGACCCCTGAACTTTGCCCCCAGTGTTCCTGCCTAACAGTAGGACCTGGGATAACCTCCGGGAGCGTAGTGTGCATGCTTTGTTTTTGTTTTGTTTTCAAGTATGCTCTTGCTTAAGGTTTAATTGGCTCCAGTCAGTAGGAAAGGGCTCCAAGAGGGATTATTTATGGCTTACTGTCAAGAGTAGCTATAAAAAGGGCAGGATTGAGCTGGAGATGCTGGGAAGGGAAAGCAGGGGGAGTGGGAGGGTGCACAAGTGTGTGTGTGTGTGTGTGTGTGTGTGTGTGTGTGTGTGTGTGTGTGTGTGTGTGTGTGTGTGTGTGTGTGTGTGTGTGTTGCACTGGATGAAATCAGATTTTTGCTGCCTCAGCAGTGTGGTTTAAATTGAAGATTAACCCTTTGACCTTCACAGTGTCAAATCACTTGCAGATGGAGACTCCCTCCCCTCTCCCTCCCCACTCCCTTGTTCTCTGTGTAACTTTGGGGGAAAAGGGGCACTTTTTTTCCCTTTCTTTCTGAAAAAAGTTTGTTGTTAGTGCAGCTGGGGTTTGAGAGGCTCAGGAGCCAATCTGATTAAAAGCAGCTCTTGGCTAAACTCTGTAAAATCTTGCAAGCAGGAGGGGGAAAGAAGTTTAATCCTCTGGTGCACAATGCCTGGAGTCTGGTCTTTTCTTTTTAATGTTAGAACGATAATTGTTTTTGGAGAACTTAACTTTCTCTTCTCCATCACCCTCTTCTCTCTCCTTCCTTTTTCAGTTTGCTCTGCTGATAGGATTGAAGTGCCTGCCCCCCAAAATGTAGAACTGAACCTTTATTGGAGTTGATAAAGAGTCTGTGTGGGACTTAGTGGATTTTTTTTTTTTGTCTTCCAGCACCAACAGAACCAAAACCATGTGTTGTGGCAGATCCTCCTCTTTCTTCACAATTTGGCCTTGAACAGAGAGGAGAACAGGAATGGGGCAGGTCCTAGGTGAGACGTTGCTGCCCCTCTCTGTGTGTGGACCACAGGGAGAACCCCACTTCCACTCTTTCTCCTGGAGCAGGACATTGGACAGAACTCCAGGAAAACTGGCACTGTGTCTTGTGAAGTTTTTATTATTATTATTTGGAAATTTTTTTTGTTTGTTTCTGGGGTTTTGTTTGTTCGTTGGTTTTACTCTCTTTTTGTACATAAGACCAATTCACCAAGTGACATCTGCTCTGCTCCCAGCCATCTCCCAGGCTTAGGCTGGGGAGCCCTGGTCAAACACTGTTGAAGGAAAGACTGGTGCGTCTGTTTTGTTGAGACCTTCTGCTGTCTCCTGGCAAATGGACCTTTGAGACAGCACGTGTTCAACATGACCATCGACTAGTCCTTTCTGGGAAGGAAGACATCTTCCTAAGGACAGTGCTAACTAATGAAGAGGGAATTGGGTTTGGCTTCTCCCAGTTCACAAGAACCAGCTCTTCTCCGTGGCTGATGTTTGGCATAGATTCTAATGCCCAAGCTTGGAGACTGGGTTTGTGTGAGGAAAAACAAACCAGATGTGCTGACATCAGTCCTGTGTTAGTCACCTTGCTCGACTTCTCCCATGATCCCCTTTCCAGCAACTCTTTACTGTGGATTGTGGCTGTGAATTCCTTCCCCTCGGAGTAAGGAGAAGATAGGTTTGCTGAGCCTAACACAGAGCAGTGTTGAGTGGGAGCACTGTTCTGACCATTATCATTTGAACATAATGGAAATTTACTCAATATGGGATTCCATCTTGGATATACAGCCATCAGGGACTAAAGAGGTAGCAAGTTCAACAGTCACATAAGTGGTTACAAATTCAGGTTCAACCCTGACCAGTGGCAGCCCCAGAGGATGGAATCCTGTGGACAGCTGCCTCAGGCTCTCTGGTATCACTCCCAAGGACTGTGGGTGGGTGGGTGGGTAAGGCCACTCTTGCATTCCCAGGGTTTGAATTGGGTCCACAGCCACATGTGACCCACTAGTGAGTGAACCAAATTTATAAGCAGGCTCTGGATCTGGATCAGAATTGTTAAGAATATTTTCTTCTAGGTACTAGAAGTCACTCAAAAGTAAATTGACTTTCATCTTGAAATAAGTGGAGTGGTCAGTCAGCTTGTTGCATCAGCTTCCTTTGTAGGGCAGGGAGAGGTGGAGGGCTGTCACTTCTTTTTGGAAAGCCACTCTATGGGTAAAAGAGAATCCTGATTTAAAATTCTTGGTTATGTGGGGCACTAGACAGGTAGCCATTTTCCCATTTATCAGCGGGAAAGCAGTGTCAAGATGAAATTTCTGGTTTCTGTTGATTTCTCTACCATCCTCCTTTGTACCTAATGCTAGGTGGGAAGAATCACAGCCTAAGGGGTGGGGGTGGTTAGTGGCTTTTATCTGCTAAACTTATTTTTTTTTTTTGTAGAACAAAAGATGGACCAAGGTCCAAGTCTGGGTTTCAGGTGTCTCCTTGTTTTTCCATTTTCCCCTGGGGATAACTCTTCTACATTTGTCTGTCTGTTTCTCTCCTCACCCCCCAACCCCCAAAGAAAACAGAATGGCTGCCTGGCATCTCTTGAGTGAGGTCTAGTCTGAAGAGGGAACAGAAAACACATTAATCAATTAAATACAATTTAAATTATGCTTTGGGAAAACAATCCAAAAATGGATTACACTTTGGTGCTAAAGGAGCTTGGTTCATGGAAGAAGATGTTCTCCCTGGGCTGAGAGCGTTCCCATCAGAAATGGAGGATGGGCTGCTATCTGTCTCTTCTTTCAGCACCAGATCACCCTCAGGACTAATTGGGTTGGAGGAGACATTAGGTGATGTCAATTAGCACTGGAGCAGGGTGCTGATTTGGGGCTTTTGTCAAGCCTAAGACCATGAGGCACCACTGGTTTTAGCTCCCTTCTTCTTGGATTCCATGTTGTCTCATCCCAAGGCCTCCCCTCCTATAGCCTGGAATCTCATCTCAGGGTACATCCTGTATTTTTTTGACTAAGAAAGTTAGTTGGTGATGAACAAAGAGAAGTCTTCCAGGGAAGTGAGGCAGGGGGTTGGGATGCAGGCCTTATAAACATGTGTCTCACAAGTGGATTTTGGGAGGGGTTCCTTTCACCTACTCCCCTCTTGACCAATACTGCTCTTCCCCTAAATGCTCCCATTGGGATTCTGGCATCCTTTCCAGTGTGGATCATGGATGGAAGTACACCTTCCTCCTTCTGTGGATCAAGGCTATGATACTGAGTGCTCTGACTCCAGCTATTATAGAAAGTCCAAGTGACTAGGAGTTTGCCAACCTACCCCTAATCCTCCATGCTGGAGTATGTGGAGAAGGGGTAGGGTTGTCCTAATGCCTAATTTCCACCCAGGCCCTCAAAACTGGGCTTTGAAGGCAAAATCTTGACTCTTCTGTCTTGTAGAAGCTTTCCCCTCTCCTTTTCCCTCTTTAACTCTATCCCATGTGTGTGGGATCAGTGCTTGGTTTCTTGTGGTTTTTCTCTCAAGCTGAGCCATAGAGTCCTTGTGACTGGGGCAGGGGCTGCTCATGCCACAACGGGCGATCCCACCCCCCACCACCATCCCGACTCTTCAGCTACTGACTCACTGAATTCACTCTACTCATCCCACCTTCCTCTATTGCCTCTCTTCCCATTCTCCCCTCAAAACTGCTAACCAGTGTGAGGTCAGGAACTGAGTGTGTCCTCAGACAAGCCTGGGCAAAATTTTAAAACTAAATGGAGGAGTCTGGGAAGTGGGTAAAGGGCTGATTGTGTATTGTTTAGGATTCTATCCCTTGCTTTCTCCCTCTCCCACTATGTGAAAAGGCTGGAATGGTTCCTAGGTCTGGCCTCCCCCCAGTAGCCTGGCTGCCTCTTGGGGTGGGGAGGTGGAAGGGGAGCAAGCCAGAGAAGTGACCTGTAACCAGCTGAGGACTGGAGTGGGGTTCTGAGGGGAGGACAGAGCCCTATTATTGATCCTGGCATTTCTCTTGAGAGCCCCCTTGTCAATATCAGTGCAGTCCCCTGGCCCAGGAGCTTGGGGTGCCAGAGGTCGGGGTCTGTAGCTGTTGGAGTAGATCAGCCAAAGATGGCAGCGGGACAGGGTGTGAGGCAGCCTCTGGCCAAACCCTAGGACTCCCTTTCTCAGTGGAGCTGGTTGAATTGGAAAGGAAGAGGGGAAGGGGTATGTGAGACATACCCTCCTCCTTCTCTCCCCCTGGGTTGGAGAAGCAGAAATAAGTGTCTGTGAGCCTCCTACCCTTGGGTCTCTGGGGAGCTGACCTTTCAGCAGCCGCCTACTCTTGCTCAATCCAAAGTGGAAAAAAATCACCTCCCAACGACCTACAAACCAGTCCCCCAGGGGTGTGTGTTTGTGTTCAGAGCAGACAACTGTGGCTTCTAAGCACTTGGAGAACGGAGTGCAACCCAACTGGCCTATTGCAGGCCCTGGGACTCTTCTCCCGGCCCCATCCCATTGAATGCACTGGAATATGTGTGTGCTTTTTGTACGTATGTCTGTGTGTCTGTGTGTCTGCATATATATTAGAAAGGGACACAGACAGAAATGGTGCTCCTGCCAGCTGTTTTCATGATATTTCCTGCCTTTAGGGGGAAGTTGGTGGGTTTTGTTTTTTTTAATGGGGGGAAGAGTTAGAGAAGAAATGGGAATGGGATGGTTTGGGATACATGTGGGTGTCTGGTGTTTGCTGCAAATCATACGCTGGAGAGCCTTGTCCTGGAACTTCCCTGAGTCACAGGGCCCCTACTGGGAAGGGCTGGGTGGATCCCAGTTCTTGGGAGGATAGGAGGTAGTTATTGTGAATCCCCCCAGCCCCCGTGTCTCCAATGGCCTTGTCAGGACTTGAGGGATACCCAGGCACCAGGGTTGGCAGTAGGTATTTAGGATTTGATGGGGCCTCTGTTTCAGGGCCTTCTCTTGTGGATGTGACTGACTTCCTGACTTGCTTCTAATGCCATGGTTTTGCTGCTTCCTGGACTGTCGCCAGCACTGGGCAGAGGTTTTTCTAACTGGTGCTCGCCCCTTGGTGCTCAGTGCCCTCTGGAGATAGAGGGCCCTGGGGCATGTACTCCATGCATTCTCTCTCCACAGCTGGCAGACCTCATCTCCTTGAATTGCAATGGCCCTGCTCTCAGAAGCTGGCCAGCTGGTTAAACTCCTATCGTCTTCCCCCTCCCCACTCCCCTTCCCCCTTGATCCACACCAACTGGGCTATTCCCAAGAGGCATAGACCCCATTTCTCTGCTGTGGATGGAGACCCAGTGAGAATGTAGCATTTTGTTACCCCTGCTGACGGAACTCCAGGACTCTGCCCTTTGCCTCCTGGGACCCAGCAGGGAAAGAGAGGGAGGGAAGGAGAATTGGGGGAGGGGGAAAAGGGAGCCTGTTTTGTATCTGTACAGTATACCGGCTTTACGTCTTTCACACGCATACATATATATGTATATATATGGAGTCTTTTGTTCAACAACTGGTACAATTTTTAATAAAATCCTTTAAAGCAAAGCTGACCTTTCTTTATTCTGTTGTATGGGCTGTGGGTGGTTTTTCTTGGGTTTGTTTGTCTTTTAAGCAATAGGGGTACGAGCAGCAGCCAGGGCGACAAGGTCCATTCTCAGCCGCCTCTGTCCAACCTTGGGGAAGCTGGCAATGCCTTTGCCTTCTTATCAATGAGAACATTTCTGAACATTTGCAGTGCTGGGAAAAACAATAACAAAAATACAGTATAAAAAACAAGAGCCCGAAAGTCCAAGAACCTGGGTTCAAATGACGTCTCTGATGCAATAGCTTGTGTGACCTTGGGGAAGTCACCTGACCTCCATGGGCCTCAGTTTCCTTACTTGTCAAATGAAGGTGTTGGATGAGATGACTTCTGAGATCTCTTTCTAACTCTAGATCTGTGGTGCAATGATTAGGTGAAGTGAGAAAATTCCTTTTATGTGAGTCCTAGATACTTCTAGCTAAAATTAGAACCTGCTATTCTGACTACTGAAGTGATTTCTTACCAAGGCAGCAAGGGAGGGAGAGGAGAGTCCAAAGAGTGACCTTGCTCAACACTGTCCACAATCAAACTGATGGTGTCAGATTCCTTCCTTTTACCATGTTAAAGTTTGAGGGGGTGTATTTGTTGTCAGGGGACTTGGGAAAGACAGCTGCTATTTTTACAAATCGTTTCTGGTTTGAAAAAAAAAACATTTAAAATTTCGTGTTAGAGGTGTCCCAAGAGGGTAAAAACCAAACACTACTCTTAGCTGTCATGGATATGACAGTGGTTCTAAGGTTCTTCCTTGTTGCTTTACCCTGGGCCCTCTGGTTCTTGGGCCACCATAACTTAGTAAGTTTTCAGTAGCTCAGTGGAAAGAACACTGGATTTGGAACCATTGGACCTGGGTTCAAATTATGACTGCCACTTACTATCTATATGACCTTGGGTAAATCACTTAATCATACTTGGCATTCATACAATGTGGGGGGCGGGGTTTGGAACAGATGACTTTTAAGATCTTTCTGTTCTGAATCTAGATCCTAACATGAAAGTTAGCTTTGCTGATTTGTTCATGTCGTAGCAGCTTAGGTTGTCAGTCCAACCGCCTGATTATGCAGTTGAGGAAACCACGAGAAATGAAATGAGTTTTATTTGGGTTTTGAAATGACTTAGTCCACTAGGGCTGCCAACTCTGTTTGTGTTTCCATTTGTAAATTACTACGCATCTGCCCAGTTTTGTGAGCAAACCAAGCCTAGTCTATTTTTAATGCAAAATAACTGCCCTTAACCCAGTAAAACCTGGTTATTTCCTGACCACTCTATATTCCATAGAATCTTGGAAGGGACCTCAGGGCTCATTTAACCAAATTAAGAACCTTATATAGAACATCCCAGCCTTTACTTGAAAACCTCTAGTAATGGAGAAACTTGCTTTGCTGCAAGATGGCCCATCCTAATTTTGGATAGCTCTCATTTTTAGTAAGTTATACCTCTCTATGACTTATACCTTAGTGGTTTTAGTTCTTTCCTCTGAGGCCAAGTGGAACAAGTCTAATCCTTTTTCCATATGACAACCCTTCAAATAGTGGAACCAAGTCTCTTGTCCAGACTAAACTTCCTCAGATACTTACTGATCCGTGACTTTGAGCATTCTCACTATCCCAGCTATCTTCTTCTGGACTTGCTCCAGCTTGTCAATATCTCTTCTAAAACATGGCACCTAGAATCAGATACAATTTCCCAGATGGGATCTAAGTTGGGGAATTAAGTACCCCAACTGGTTTTACATAATGCAATTAAAAACCATATATGAAATGCCTACTGTGTTTTAGTTACTGCATCCCCTGACCAAAGGACAATTACTTCCCGTGCTTACCAAGAACGTTGGTGTTTTCATCTTTGTTTTTGAGGAGGACCAATGAGATTGTGGGGTAATGTCTTCACTTGCTTGCGAATTGGATTTAAGTGAAGCAGAGTTGCACAAAGTTGTTAGCCTCACTCTCTCTTTCGGAGTCATCAAAGTCCAGGGCAAGACAAAAGTCGAGATAGCTGATGATGGCCTGGGATGCCGCAGATGACCTAGGTGTCTTCAATGTCTGACCAAGCTCTAAGTGTTCCATAGTGTCTGCTGCAGCTGCCATCATGGCTGTTAGAACAAATTGTTCTCATCCACCCATTCCCCCAGTTAGGGAAGTCTTCACATACTTGGGATAGACATCCCTCTAACTCACTGAAGGGTTTGAGGCCTGTTGGGTTGCCTCCAGCTGGATTTAGCCCATCTGCTGAGATGCTTTTATCTATGGTATGGTTGCTGTGCATGCTACAGTTTCTTGGAGCCACAGGTGAAAGTCGGATGACCAGGTGGACACCAAAGGTGGATGAGCAACCTTGAAAAGGTCTCAGCAAGCATTCATACCAGAGGTGCTGGTCCTCCCTGAGTACCCCATAAACCCTTGTAAAACTGTACCATCTATTTGGACTCTGTGCTGGTCACCCTCTATAATCGTATGAAACAACTTTGGTGAGCATAAGTTCACAAGGATTTTGTGAGACTTTAGAGTCATCAGCTCACAGACACAAGTCATCTAGTCCAAACCTCTCATTTTCTAGATGAGGAAACTGAGGTCTAGTGAGATGAAATCACCTACTGGAGGCCCCATGGATAGTAAGCAGCAGACCCAGAATCTGAACTCAAGTTCTACAACTCTAAATATGATACCCTTTTTGCTACTTACTCTCTACTATGTGACCTCATTTGTCAAATGCCTTGCTGAAATGCATCTATACTAAGTCTGTTACCTTATATTATACAGACAGCTTAGTGGCATAATGGACAGAACATTGGACTAGAGAGTTAGGAAGACCTGAGTTCAAATCTAATCTCAGACACTTACTAGTGGCATGACACTTCCTCAGTGTCCTTATCTATAAAATAGAGATAATAAAAGCCTTTACTTCCAAGATTATTATGAGAGCAACATGAGATTATATTTGTAAAGGGCTTTGCAAACTTTAAAGTGCTATATAAGTGGCCATTATTATTAATTATATTCCCATGATCTACAGTTCTAGTGAATCCACTTGGAAATAAAAGAAGTATGTAAGGTTAGTTTGGTCAAACTTTTTTTTTTTTAAAAAAACGTGTATTGAGGAATTTTGATACAAGATACTTCTCCCCAAAACACCCAAGTGAACTCTCCTTACAAAATACATTCCCCCACAACAGTTCAGCATGATTTTGACTGACAGCATATGTCCCTTTTCACTTTTGGTGCTGCTTATTATTAACAGAAAGAAAGGATGTGGGCATCAACCTTGATAGTATCATGCCAACATTGTCCAATACATTGACCCGAGTTGTACTGCTTCTTCGTGTTAGGCTTGGTTTAGCCCTAGTAGATTCATCCTGGCTTTTAGTGATCACTTCTTTCCTTCTAGGTGTTGACAAATCATCCTTCTATCATTCGGTGGCCATTGCCAGTTGTCTTGACCTTGTATTGCTGCTGGACTTTGGTGACTCTGGAGGAGAGAATGAGGCGGATGACTTTGGACAGCTCAATCTCACTTCAATCCAATCCACTTGAAAGTCACAACATCACCTTCATAATGTCCTTGGTTCTCTTTGAGAATGAAGGACAAGCAACATTCTGTTCTAGGTTTGCCCTGAAATAAACATCAGGGTCTCTATCCTATATTTTGCAGTAACTACTTTCTCTCCCTTTTTGAAACTCAGGATAACATTTGTCCACCTCCAGTCCCACAGAAAACTTCTCTCATTCACCATGATTTCTCAAAGATCACTGACAATGCATCAGGAGTCACACTGGGAAGTTCTTTCAAAATATTTAGACTAGAAGAGACATTTTAAGTGGGTCTATGTCAAAAGTATTGAGTGACTAGGTGTCACAGGGGATAGAGCACTGAGCTTGGAGTTGGGAAGACTGAGTTCAAATCTGGTCTCAGACATTGACTAACTGTGTGAACCTGGGCAAGTCACTTTAACCTGTTTGCCTCATTTTCCTCATCTGTAAAATGAGCTGGAGAAGGAAATGGCAAACCACTCTAGTATCTTTGCCAAGAAAACCCCCAAATGGGCTCATGGAAAATTGGATAGGACTAAAACAACTGAACATCACCAATGACATAAGTAGGGTCTCAAAGCGATGAAGGTTTTGTTCCAGATGGGGTTTATCTTTGCCCATCTAAGCAGGCTCTATAATCATTAGGTATGAGGAAGCATTATACTATTAAGTTATATCACCAGCGTTTTCAGCTATTGGCATTACTTGATAAAACATTTAATGTCTGCTGCTTCCGGGTTTCCGTCGGAGCATCTCCAAACACACACTGCTACCTCTTCTTTTTAGAGATGGAAAGAGGGAGGTCAAAAAAGAGACACAAGGTGGCAGAGCTTTTAGTCTTCCAATTCCTAGAAACCAAAATTCAAGTTCTTCCAGTCACCTGAATGGTTGTATGGCAGGGAGCTTGTTTTTCCTGTACGTGGACATTGCATAGGAGGCACCAGACATGTAAATGTTGTTGACTTAAATGTGGATTTGGAAGAAACCTTCCATTGCTTATCAAGTTAAACTTGAGATAAAGGTCAGCAGCCCCACTCTACCGATAAAGAACAGACAGTAGCCACATAGCAAGGCCATGGTGGAGGTGGGATCAAAAGCGGTCATTCTTTAGCTGGATCTTATACTTAGTCCAGTGAACCTTGTTCCATGGCTCTTAGCCCTCTGCTCGCCTGTGTCAGAGGAAGGGCCATGACACTGACTCTGACCTCAGAGGCCTTGGATTCAAATCCTGGCTCTTCTGCTGTAGGAAATCACTTCCCCTCTCTGTGCCTCAGTTTCCTCATCTGTAAAATGACAGAGTAAGAATAATTTATAATTTTGGAGCTGTAAAGGATCTTAGAAGCTATCTAGTGCAACACATCCATTTTACAGATAAGGAAAATGAGGCCAAGAGATGATCATAGGATCACAGAGCTGGAAGAAAGCTTAAAAGTCATCTAATCTAATCCCCTCATCCCACAAAAATGGAAACCGAGTTCCAGAGAGGATCATAGGATCATAAATCTAGAACTAAAGGGGATCTTAGAGACCATCCAGTCTAACCCTCTTTTACAGATGAAGAAACTGAGAACTACTGATTTACCTAACTCAAACAGCAATAGAGAGGAACATAGGTTTCTTATATGCCAAAATTAGAAAGGACTGCCTGGAGAAGTAAGAGATTCCCTCCTAACACTGAAGGTTTTTAAGCAGAGACTGGATGACCTCTTGATTCTCACAGGTTGGCTTTTTTTGATGCTTTTTTTAAAATAAAATTTTTTTTTTGAGGCAATTGGAGTTAACTGACTTGCCCACAGTAACATAGCTACCAAGTGTCTGAGACTGGATTTGAACTCAGGTCCCCCTGACTCCAGGGACAGCGCTCTATCCACTGTACCACCTAGCTGCCCCAATTACAATTTTTTTTTCACAAACACTTGTGTTTCAAACAAACAATAAAAGAAAAGTGGAAATCCTCATGACAAATATACATAGTTCTGCAAAATAAATTTCTCCCTTGACCACATTCAAAAACATATATCTCATTCTGTATTTCAAGTCTATCTCTGTAACAGGAGATGGAGATTCATCTTTGACCCTTTGGAATTGTGGTTTGTCATGGCAGGGATCAGAGTTCTAAAGTCGTTCAAAGTTGTTTTTCTTTACAATGTTGTCATTGTAGCAATTGGTCCCAGTTCTGCTCATTTCACTGCACATCAGTTCATAGAGGTCTTCTCAGTCTCCTCTGAAGCTCTCCCTTTCATAATTTCTTATGACACAATATACATCCCTATACCATAAGGCAAAGCAAGACAACACACTTTTATTGTGTATTTGCTTTGGCAGATCGTTGTGCAAGAAAGATAGGCCTTGTCCTCAAGGAGTTTATAGTCTAATGAAGGAAGATAACACACCAGAGGGAGGAGAAATGGAAGGGGAGGGGGCATGAGAGCTCTCCAAAAAGGTGAAGAGTCAGGAAGGGACTAAAGGTTGGATGGCCTGGGCCCTTACACAAAATGGAGACCTCCAGAGGAACTCATGAGTGGGAGAAAGGGGCCAGTCTACTGGAGGGATATTGCAGGATGAGATGGTTCCAAGGGTGGTTGTATCTTCCACAGAAAGAAGATCGGAAGATCCAGGATGAAACAATAGCTGAGGCACGGTTTTGAAGTCCAGGAAGTCAGAAGCAGAGAAAATAATTCATTTAGTCATTCTCCAACAGGTGAGTACCCTCTTAGTTTCTAGTTCTTTGCTACCACAAAAAGAGCTTCTGTAAGTATTTTTCATATATTTGGGTCCTTTTCTTCTTTCTTTGAGTTCTCTGTGGAGTATAGATCTAATAATGCCTTTGCCAGGTCAAAGAGTATGCATGATTTAACATCTTTTGGGGTATAGTTCCAACTTACTTTCGAGAAGGGCTGGGTTGGTTCACAACTCTACCAACAGAGGATCAAGCTTCCTGTTTCCTCTTGGCTATTCTAACATTTGTCATTTTCCTTTTTTGTCATCTTTGAAAATATGATGGTTCTGAGGTGAAATCTCAGAGCTGCTCTAGTTTTCATTTCTCTATTAGTGATTTGAATCATTTTTCATATGGTTGTTGATAGCTTGGATTTCTTTCTTTTAAAACTGCCTGTTTACATTCTTTTTCCATTTATCTTTTAGGGAATGGCTCTTAGTCTTTAAACTTGTATTAGTTAGTTTAAATACGTTAGATATAAGACCTTTATCAGAGAAATTTGCTATATGGACTCCCCACTTCAGCCAGTTACCATTTCCTTTCTAATTTTGACTGTATTAGTTTTGTTTGTGTCAAAACTTTTTAACTTCATATGGTCAAAATTGTCTGTTTTCTCTTTTGTGATACCTTCTATCCCTTGTTTGGTCATAAATCCTTCCTCTTTTTGTAGATATGAAAAGTAATTTCTTTCTTGTTCCCTTAATTTGCTTGCAACATCACCTTTTATGTCTAAGTTATGAATCCGTTTGGAGTTTATCTTGATATATGGTGTGAGATATTGGTATATGTCCAATTACTGCCAGATTACTATCTAGTTTTTCCTGAAGTGTTTTGTCAGAGCTCTTATCCTGCTAAATAGGCTTTTTTGATTTGTCAAGAATTACGCTATTTTGTTTGTTTCCTTCTGCATATTATGTACCTAATCTGTTCACTGAAGAGCTTCTATTTTTTCACCAGTACCAAAGCATTTTAACGATCCCTGGTTTGTAATATAGTTTGAGAATTCTTACTGCTAGGTCCCTTTTTTCTTTATTGATGCTCTTTTCTTTTTTTTATGTTATTTTCACTCCCCAATGATTCTCCCTTACCCCAAGAGAACCCTGCCTGGTGACCAATATGGATAGTCAAGCAAAGCAAACCAGTCCATCGACAAAGTCTGATAATGTATGTCTCATTTGAAATCTATGGTCTACCATCTTTTTTTTTTTTTTTTTTTTTTGCTGAGACATGAGAGACATGCTTCCTCATCAGGTGATAACCATTTACTGGGGATGTAGAGGAGAGGTAAGAGACCTCTGAGATCCCTTGAGCTTCTGAGACTCTGTGATCCTATGAGTCAGAATTCTATACTTGAGTTTTCCCCATACAACAAGAACCTTTGATTCCTCTTGGCTGTTTGGATTGTTGTGTGGATTAATAGGGTGGTGGCCATGATGTAATCTCAGAAGTTGTTTGACCAGCCCAAAGGGTTATTTTATTTATGAACTTAGACAAAGAAATCTTCTGGCACATGTGGAGTCATTGCCTAGGACCATAAAGATAATAGGATTTAGGGCTCAAAGAGAGACCTTAGAGATCATATAATCCAACCTCCTCATGTTACAGATGAGGAAAATGAGGCTCAGAGTCAAATATTTCTAAATTACCTTGAACATTGGTGGGGATGGGGGAAAGGACACCCTCCCAATTCAAGCAAGATATTTGTAGTCAGGACTCCATTTCTGTAGAGTATCCAGATTTATAAGCCTTGGATATCCGTCCATGGAGGCAGATAGGAAAAGGACTAGTGAGCTAAGATTCCTAGATTTGGGAGATTTGTCTTATGGGAAGTGATGCAAAGAAGGCAGAGATCAGAGGCAGAGGAGATCGTGGCTTTATGCTGGAGGAGAAGGAATTGGGAGCAGCTGTAGAATGAATGACAAAAGGAGCCGGGTCAACTTGAGCAAAAGCACTCCTATCCTATTTGGATATGTATAAGGCTAATAGACCTGATAAGTCTAACTTTAAGGTTGAGGGGCACGTCTCTTGCATGCGCTCAGGACATCACACAGTGACATCTTCATTAAAATTCATCATTACTTTTACCAAGTGCCCTTAAGCATGTGGCTCTAGGTTCACAGTCGATGAACACACACAAGTGTTGGGTGCTGTGCTGAACAGCAGCCAAGCTCACATAAAATCCACATATGGCCAGTGTTTGGTGGGAAACCAGCAAGAATTGGAATAGAAATTCAAAATACCAAATGCTTGCAGTACTGAGGCGATTTTCAGTCTATTATCACTTACTGCCACCAGACACATCATTTTGAAGATCCTGCTAAATGCAAGGGAAATCTGATGTTTTGTAGACTGTTCAACTAAAAGAAAAACCTGCTTATAAGACTGGGTCATCAGCATTCCACTCAATGCAATTCAACCAGAATGTATTAAGCACCTATTATGTGCAAGGTACTATGCTAGGCTTGGGATACAAAGACAAAATCAAGCAGGATCTGTCCTCCAGGATTTATATTCTCCTAGGGTGGGGATGGGAGATAACATGTTTATAGATGAGTATACATATATATACATTATGGTTAGTTAGGTGGCACAGTGGATAGAGTATTGGGCCCACAGTCAGGAAGATCTGAGTTCAAATGTGTCCTCAGACACTAGCTGTGTGACCCTGGGCAAGTCATTTAACTCTGTTTGCCTCAGTTTCCTCATCTATGAAATGAGCTGGACAAGGAAATGGCAAACCACTTCAATATCTTTGCCAAGAAAACCCCCAAATGGGTTCACGAAGAGTTGGACACAGCTGAAACAACTGAACAACGACTCTATAAATTTATATCTCTATATCTATGTATCTATTTGTCTATCATATATAAGTTTTATAGTTACTTTCTTAACCCCCACTGGTACTGGCATGTTGGGTTTCCAGAGTTCAGATACTACTACCTCTCAATTCAGGATTCTAAGAGTTAACCCTAAGGGATTGGGATAGGGAGGAGGGGTATCTTCTCACACAAGATATGCTTCCCTCCATGGTTACCAGCTGATATCAATTATCCAGATTCAGTAAATTTTTAGATGCAAATTAAAATATATGTGTAAATATGATTTAAAAAAAAAACAAAAGGAAAGGGATGATGGGAGAGGAGAGACAGCCTGATGTAATGGGTAGAGGAATGGCCTTGCGTTCAAGTCTCTTCTCTGATACATCCTAACTGGGTGATCCTAGGGAAGTCACAGCAACGGGGCCACAGAGAATTCTCTCAAATTGTGAATCTTGGAGAAAGTGCTGGAATCAAGCCAGTAGAGGAAGTTCTTCACCTTGAACTCTCTATACTGATAAAATCACAGGTCTAGTGAAAAGGGTGCAACTATGATCAATTCGGAGGAAAGGGATATAAGAACAATGATGATTCTTGATCCGGAATCTTCATTGGCTCCCTGTTGTCTCTAGGTTAAAATGCACACTTCTCTGTTTGGTATTTAAACCCTTCCTAACTAAAACCCTTCCTAATCTGGCTGCAAACTATCACTCCAGACTGCTTTTGGGCAAACCCCCTTTCCACACTCTCCCTCTGAGCCTAACTGGCTTATTGACCGTCCCTCAGAGGACCTCCTGTCTTGGTGATTTTGTCCTATGGTTCTTTATGTCTGGAATATTCCCCGCTTTGCCTCTTGGAATCTGAGGCTGGACTCAAGATTCAGCTCATATATCACGCTGAACGTGGGGCCTTTCCGGATCCCGAAGTAGTCAGTACTTTCTAATCTCCTTTCATTGCCTCAGCAAAATGACTGTGTAGGGGAGGGCGGGATAGGAATCCTCTGACTCACTTAGCTAGGCCAGATTTATCAGGTGATAAAACATCTCTGGTGATTGTTCACTAGGTGTGAATAAAACTCGACACACTCCTTGGAGTGACAGGAAGCCTGTTCAGATTGTTTGAGGTACTTCGTCATGCCCTCTTGGGACTGTAGAAAACTGGGAGTTAGTTCAGAACCCAAGAGCTTTGACTGTCTGGTGGCAGAGTAGAGAGAGAGGGCCCTCCTGTGAAAGAATCCTACAAGGGGAAGATGGGGAGCAGAGTGCCTCAGCCTCTGCCCCCTTGGCTGCTGGGCGTGGGGAGGTTGGAGTGTGGGCTCCAAGATGAGGAGGGAACTTTTCAAGTCTTTTTCTTTTCTTTCTTTTTGGGGGAGGCAATCAGGGTTAAGTGACTTGCTCAGGGTCTGAGGCCAAATTTGAAATCAGGTCCTCCTGAATTCAGGGCCAGTGCGCTATCCACTGCACCACCTAGCTGCCCCCTTTCACATTTTAAAGGGCTAGGAGAATTTGGGGCTTGTCATCTTTCCAATGGCAACCAAGCAAATCAGTAACTGGTTGGCAATGTCTACATTGGAAGCTAAGAGTAGGCTTGGATTTGATGAGAAGTTGGAAGTAGTAAGTCTCTGAGCCAAGAAGACCTGGGTTCAAGTCTTACCACTGATAAATATTAATTGTGTGATCCTGGACAAGTCACTGAGCTTCCAACTGTTCTAGGCCAGAGGCCCAAATACTATCCCAAGGTCAGGGCTACATAAAATGGGTAACCCTCCCAAGGCTCAACCAGATTAAAATATGATAGGGAGATACTAGCAAAAGAGATAAAATGCAATAAACCATAGATAACATTACATTTGAAAACTAAATCAATATTCTGCAGGGGGATCCTTATGTATTGATTCATGGTCAGGTTTCGGTTTGACTACTTCAGGCAAAACGCTGCAAGTCTAAAAGTTGAAGGTGAGTGTTGCTTGCATCCATAAAGTTTTCTCATTTGGGAGATCTTTGTGCCTTTAAAATCACAGGTCCCATCCCCAGTGTCACTATAGTTATTTATAATTATTATTATCATTTATTTATAATTATGTTTTTA